>NW_017306280.1:1301726-1307884 GCF_000935625.1 Nanorana parkeri | reverse complement strand
GGGAAAGAGGGGAAAGGGAGTGTACCCATCCCTTATACTTCATTTAGAATACCCCTCTAGTGTTTGTGACTTCTATAAACCATAATATATATGTAAACCTCACTATATCCCCTTATAGTGTCTACATTGCTCTATTCTTATTCTTATTTCCCTAATGTGTTCTCTAGTGTATTAACTAAACAATATACAATCAATAATATACCCTTTTATTACAAACTTAAACCTTGTTCCTTCCTCCCCACTTTCCTTATTTATAGTGATCCTACTTTTATTGTGTATCCTAACTACTATTTAATTACCTACTTTCGTATACCCTATGTGTACCACCTTTCACTTCTACATCTTCTAAATATGCCTCGTGTCCTCACTTCTTAATCCCTTCTTCCCATTTCCCCTCCTCTCCACAGAACCATCTTCATTCCTTTCCATCTTTCATTCATATAGGTCATATACTCTGTCCAAATAATTTTATAGTCATATATTTTCTTTATTCCTATTTGACCATACATGCATTACCTTATGATCCTTTTTCGGTTGCTGCCTTTATCCTTCTTTCAGCATTTTCTCAAATTCCTCAGATTGTCTAAATGATTCCCATTTCTCCCATATCCTCTTATAACTATCTTTCCTATCTGTATCCTTTGCACTTAGTTCTTCCATATACCTTATTTCTTCTATGGTATTTACCCAGTTTTCTATTGAGGGTGGGACTGTTATTTTCCAGCCCCGTGATATACTTATTTTAGCGGCTACCAACATAAATCTTAAAGTATCATTTTTTTATTATTGGACCTGGTATCAATGTTAATAATGCAATTAGGGGATCCTTTTCAATATTTGTTGCCTCCACACGCCGATATATTTCAAACACTGACTCCCAGAATGGTTGTAGCCTAGGACAACTCCACCAGATATGCAAGTATGTTCCTTCTTCTATTTCACATCTCCAACACCTGTCAGACATCTCTGGGTTTATGTGTCTAATCCCTTCTGGGCACCTATACCATCTAGATAGTACTTTATAATTTTTCTCTTGATGGAATGAAGACATGACTGAGCTATGTGTTATTTTAAATATTCTACTCCATTCCTTCTCAGATATTTCTCTCCTCATGTCTTGTTCCCATCTTTTCATATATTTTGTATGTCCCTTATCTTCCACCTCCCTCAGCATACCATAGATCACTGATAAAGTGTGTGTAATAGGTGTCTCTGTTATACAAAGTTTCTCAAATGGTTTTAATGGCCCATCTAGAGGATTAAGAGCCTTAATGAATCTTATATAATCCAATAATTGGACCGCCTCCAACCACAATTTCCCGTTAGTTTGTTTTTCTGGCCTAAACTCACTTTTTACTTAATCTTTACCTTGTTCCAAGACCTACAAAACACGTGTATAGGAGATGTTCTCATCTTTCAGTAAGGAGAACACTTGCATACCGGGTGGAAATTGTGGATTTCCCACTATGGGAGTCAGGGGCCCAGGTCTGGCAGATAAATTATATTTAATGATAGACCTAACCCATATCTGTATTACCGACTTCACTAAAAGTGGCATGTTTAAGATATGTTGTCTATTCTCTTTTAGTAACCAGGAGATATTCGTCAGGGGTATGGGGGAAATATCCATCTCTAGTTTTACCACCCCTTTATTCTGACCATTATGTAACCAATCCAATAATCTTGATAATAAGGCCGCTTTATGATAAAGTGCAAAGTCCGGGAATCCCAATCCTCCTCTTTGTTTTGATCTCATTAAAGTTTTTACACTAGTTTGGGGGTTTTTGTTAGCCCTTACAAATTGCACTGCTTCTGATCTTAGTTTAAAAAAAAAAAAGGTATTTGGCAATATAATGGGTATTGTCTGGAATCTATACAAAATTTTGGGCAAGATGTCCATTTTTAGGACGTTTACTCGTCCCATCCAGGACATTCGTATATTACTCCATGTATTAAATTGAGCAAAAATCTTGTCAGACCAATCTCTGTAATTAATATCATAGAGTGTATTGAGATCCTTAGGGATATTAATACCCAGGTATACAATAGAATTAGGCTGCCATTTAAATGAATAACTTTCCTTTATGCTAAGTTTTACTTTATCCGTTAGGGATATATTCAGGAATTCTGACTTGGATATATTTACATGAAAGTTGCTCAAGCCCCGATATTCCTTTAGTTCTTTGAAAATATTAGGGATTGTTGTTAATGGGGAAGTTATAAAGAAAAGTAAATCGTCTGCATATAATGCCATTTTATGTTGTTGTGTTGCTAAATGAATACCTTTTATTGATAGGTTTTGTCTTATAGTAGCAGCTAGTTGTTCCATCACTATAACATATAGTAATGGTGATAGGGGACATCCCTGCCGGGTTCCATTAAAAATTGGGAACGGGGCGGATAATTCCCCATTCACCCTTACTCTTGCAGTTGGTTGTGTATATAATGCCATTACCTTAGATACAAATATCTCACCCAATCCCATTTTCAAAAGTGATTCCCTAAGAAAGGTCCAATTTACTCTGTCAAATGCTTTTTCAGCATCAATTGACAGAAGGCACATTGGTATATTTTCTTTCTGGGCGAGTTCTATTAGATTGATGACCCTAGTTGTACTATCTTTAGCCTCTCTTCCCTGAACAAATCCAGTTTGATCCAGATTAATTATTTGGGGGAGGACTTTTTTTTAACCTGGCCGCCAACACTTTAGCATAAATCTTCAGATCGATATTTATAAAAGAGATTGGGCGGAAATGTCCACATTCTGTTAGATCTTTACCTGGTTTAGGAAGCACAGATATATGTGCTTCCATTGTCTGTGTAGGGAAGGGACAATTCTCTGTAACTGAGCTGCAGGTCTTTATAAAGATTGGTATTAACTGTTCTTCAAACTGTTTATAAAATCGTGCTATGAACCCATCTGGCCCAGGAGCCTTGCTAATTTGTAGTGTGGATATTGCTTCTTTAATTTCCTTTTCTGAAAATAACAGCTTCATATTTTCTCCGTCCTCTATATCTATTACAGGCAAATCTGCTTCTGTTATATAATGTTCTATTTTTTATTTGTATTTATTTAATGCCATATCTGCATATTTCCCTCTTATTGAATACAATGAGGCATAATATTTTTGAAATGTTTCTGTTATCTCGGACGGAGACTATTTTACATTCCCCTCCCTGTCTTTAATTCGCAATATATTAGCCTTAGGGTTTCTTGGGTGTATTTTTCGGGCCAATGACCTCCCGCATTTATTACCTGCTTCATAGTAATGTTTTTTGCTTTTATCTCTATTAATTAATGTTTGTTGGTCCAGAATATTCCGAATGTCCTTTCTCACCTCGTTTAGTTGAGTAGAGTATTTTGTTATTACATTCGTTTTATTAATTGCCTCCAATTCTTCTAGTTTCTTAAATAATCCCTTCAATTTACTTCCCTTCTCTTTCTTTAATCTAGCTCCGTGTTTAATAAATATACCTCTTACAACACATTTTAGGGTTTCCCATTGAATGGGGTGTGAAGTAGTATCATTTTGGTGGTCTTTAATAAAATTGTTTATAGTAAGTTTTATCTCTTTTTTACAGTCTAGGTTTTTTAATAAATTATGGTTTAATCTCCAAGTTCCCATACCTCTATTTCTATAGAGGTATGGGAACTTGGATTTCTTCAGCTTTTATTTTTAAGTACACTGGTGAATGGTCTGCCCATAATATAGAGCCCATTTCTATCTCTGGGTCATATTCCAATAGCCGCTGATGAATCCAAATATGGTCTATCCGACTTAGGTGTACGTTTAATAAACTGTGAAAGAGTGTGATAAGCAGTGAGAAGGCTTTTCTCACCTTAGCAAAGTGAAAAGTCTAGAAAATGGTGTTTAATAACCTGCGATAAGTCAGGTAGGAACTGAAATATCTCACCTCTTCTCATCCTGGTGATAAGTACACAGAAAGTAATGGGAATGTACCTGTTTAATAAAGGGAGAAAAGTAGAGAACAGCTTTATCACTGGATAAGTATTGTGAAAAGTACCCTTGATTTAGCACCCTGTCAGACCTGGTGATAAAGGCCTTTTTCTCGAGAAGCATTAATTATTTCAATATTGAAATAATAATAATTAATTTAAAATAATAGAACTATATTTCATAATCAACAAAGAATATTTATGAATTAAATAATTAACCACCTTCTGTCCGACCGTTGTAATTAAACGGCTGGACAGCGGACGGAATGCGGGTGGGCGTTTTTAAACGGCCGGACAGCGGACGGAATGCGGGTGGGCGTTTTTAAATGTCCTAACCCGCTCGTGCACGCCGCTAGGCCGCGCGCACGAATGGGAAATCGTCTTTGAATGTAAACAGCCAGCGATGGCATCGCTTCGCCTGCAGTGTGTCACAGCCTTGAGAGGGAAAAGGAGGGAAGTCTGTCTTAATGCCACCCTTCCCTCATGAGAGCGACAGTGGCAGTTTCAAGTCCCCTCACTGTATCTGTGTAGTGCGAGGTAAAGTTCAGTAAGATCATGTGGCCTTAGGGCTTGTTGTTAAAGGCTCAGAGAAACAGGCCCAACAAATTAAGTTTGAAGGATGTCTGAGGAGCATGTTTTACAGGCAGATGCAGTGAACATTGCACTCCACACATAACAGTCTGTAAGACCATTTCGCCACCATAGTCTGCGGTTTATGATGCATTAATACCTGCTGCTAGTGTGTTTGCACACACACAGTGCTGATGCACCTATCTCGGGACAGCAGGCTTTTTTCAGTGACGCCAAACATTCTAATTTCAAGTATGTGTCAGAGTGCCCACTTACATTGCTTGGCTCAATCAGAGTGCCCCTTTAGAATGTTTAACCCCATCACTGCCTCGCATTGTGGCTGCCTCTGGTAGTTTGATTCATGTTTTTGTACTGGTACATGCTGAACAAATCAGAACATGTAAATCCTGCTTTTTAGCAATTTTCATCATTTTAATGGAGAAATAACTGTTGCACTTTGCTATAGAGGTGCTTTGTAATATTGTTATTGGGTGGTTTGGCAGAGTAAACTACGATCCTGTCAGGAGGATTGTAGATTATCGCAAAGGATGTCATTGTGCAACTCAGAATACATTCCCCTCATTGCTTTCTCTACTGATCACCGTGACGACTTTTCACAGCTGTTTCGTGTGATAAGTTTTCTTTTCGCAGGTTATTAAACAGCCTCTGTGCAGCCGAGAAAAACAAAGAGATCTGCTGAGTAAAGTTAACTCGTGATCAAGCTACTTTTATCACGGTTTATTAAACGTACACCTATATGTTCCATGGACCTGAGAGAAATATGTATAGTCTTTTTTTGCGGGATATAATACCCGCCATCCATCCACCAGTCTCATATTATTCATTTTATCTTTAAGCCTCTTTAATACTTCCACTGGAAGGGAGGATTTGCCTGTGGTATCTAAATTTTTGTCAAAAATTAAATTCATGTCACCCATCACCAACTTTGTACTTATCCCGAATGGTTCAAACCTACTCAGTATCCTAGTGCAAAAGCTATGTTGTCCCTTATTTGGTGCATATATATTCGCCAATTAATATGTTTGTTTAAAAAGAGAAAATTTTACAAACACAAATCTCCCCATCTCATCTATAGTAGTGTCTATTACCTCAATCTGTGCTTTTTTGTGGATTGCTATCGATACTGCTCTTGCTTTTTTATCTGGGTGTGTACTATGATACCATTTTGTGTAGTTGCTGTCTCTAATTACAGGGGTATCCCCCTTCTTAAAATGTGTTTCCTGTAAACATAAAATATCAATTTTTTTAATGAAAGTAATATAAAACCTGTGAACTTTTTCCTGGTGCATTAAATCCCCTTACATTAAAAGTTCCCGGTGCTAAATTATTCATTTCCCAATTATGTTTTCACTTTTCGTAGTACATTTTGTATATGACCTTTCCAATGCATTCCCACTATCACATACACATCTCATCTCATACATTATTCTCCATACATATGTACATTTCTTTTCTTCTTGAATGTAGGACATTTCTTTGACGTCCCACATTGACCGTACACACATTGACCGTACAAGTAAACCCTCTTAAATTGGGCTCTACTGGGGTTGTTACGGCCGAGTGACTGAACGCCGTGCGCTCGTCCCGCCACATACCTATGCCCTTTTAT
>NW_017306280.1:1253952-1299613 GCF_000935625.1 Nanorana parkeri | reverse complement strand
CCCCCAGCTCTCCCCTCCCCCCTCCTCCCTGTTTGCACGGATGTCCATCCCTGTATCTGTTGGTATTCAAATTTTTTCAGTTCCATCGGCCACTCCGTTAATTGTATAGCTGGTAGTTCCAAAGTATCCAGAAAAACTGGTAGATCTCCTGGTGTCCTGAATTTTGCTGTTTTCCATTTCTGTGGGCTATCAGCTGGAAAGGGAAACCCCATCTATATCTGATCTCTTTTTCTTGTAAAATTGCTAATAAGGGTTTTAGGGCTCTTCTAAGCATCAGTGTTTGTCTTGAGAGATCTGGAAACAAGTTTATTGTATATCCATCATATGTCAGTGATTCCTTAACTCTTGATGCCTTTAAAATAACTTCTTTCTCAGTGTAATAATGGAGACGGCATAAAGTGTCTCTGGTTCTTGTATCGTCTCTTTTAAGAAAACCTGGTACTCTATATACTTCATCAATGATTATTTCGGATTGAGGACTTTTATTCATTATATCATTTAATATAGGCTTTGTTGTTTGTAGGAGATTGTGTGTCTTCACTGTCTCTGGTATACCTCTTATCCGTATATTATTACGTTTGTTCCTGTTTTCCATATCATCTATTTTATACATCATATCCTGTATCATCACTGCTTGGTTGCTTATAGTTTGTTGTTGTGATTCAAATCTGGAAATCCATATATCCAGGTTTTCCTGCAGCCTATTAACTCGTTCTCCTATGTTAGAGATGTCAGATTTTAAGTCCTTCCGCTCTTCCTTGTATGTTCTTTCTAATCTGGCAATATAACCCTCCATATCTTTTTTGCTTGGCAATGTTCGCAAACATTCCCCAATATCCTGCTGTTGTATCCCCTCTTGCTCTTGTTCCAATAAACAGGTAGTTTTATATTTATCCATACTTTTTCTCTGATCCCTTTGGGTGTCCAGGCTCCCTCCAGGGGGTGTCTCATTGGATATATTTGGGGATGTTCTAGTATACAAAGTGTGCGAAATGGTATGTGGTTGTATAGCATCAGTGGCGGAACTACCGCCGGTGCAGGCGGTGCGGGCGCCCGGGGCCTCAGGCTCTGGGGGGGCCCAAGCAAGATGCCGGCCGCCGGATCAGTATCCAGCGCCCGGCGGGCCCCTGGTCTCTCCGCCGGGAGTGTCGGATCATCCGTTCATCCGACACTCCCGGCCAGTGGCATAGTGAGGGGGGGGCCGGGGGCGCCGGCTCGGCCGGTCGCACGAGTTGACTGGCCTGCGGCATCAGACGCGGCTCTGTTCTGTGTTTGTGGGTTTATGGGGGGGGGGCCCAAAAAAAAATCTTGCACCAGGGCCCTTTGTTCCTTAGCTCCGCCACTGTATAGCATGATCTTGTACCTTGTCCCTTTCCTGACCTCCCGTGGGTGTATGGGGAGCCAGTTCCGCCCTTCCTCCCCCCTCCACAGATAGTCTTGAACGGGTACCTGTAAAGTATGATCCAATTTTTGTTGAAGAGCTTCTCCTCATTGTAGTCACTGATGGTAACAATGGTGCCTGCGACTGCAGCTGCTGTGTCTTTTTCTTCTTTTTCTTACCCCCCATGCGTTGATTTAGTATCGCTGGGCTAATGGGATAAATTGGATTGAGAAAACCACAATATTTTGCTACAATCTGCTGCTTCTTAAATATATCCTGGAAATCCTGGGCTCGTCCTAGATGTAGTTTAAAGGGTCAGTTAGCCGGTATGTAGTCCGCAGTATGCGGAATCCAGTGAGCTGATATAATACGATTGCCTCCGGTATCAATAGAATTCAGTATATAATATTATATGGCTGTATGCAGTTTACGGTATGCAGTAAGCTGATATATTATGCCATAACCTCCGATATGCAATAAGGTTCAATATATGCCAATATATGGCTGGTATGCTTGCATCCTGGATACCTGGACTGTGCTCTAGATATAGTTTAGAATGCCATTGAACCGATCTGCAGTATGCAGTATGTGGACTGCGTCCTGGATGTAATTTAGAGAGTCAGTTAGCCGGTATGCACCATGCTGTATGCAGTAATCTGGTATAATGCGCTTTTCTCCGATATCGGTAGAGTTCAATATATGATGTTGTGTGGCTGTATGCAATTTTACGGTATGCATTAAGTTGGTATAATATGCAATATCCACCGCTATGCAATAGGGTTCAATATATAGAAATATATAGCTAGTATGCTTGCATCCTGGATAGCTGGGCTGCGTTCTAGATATAGTTTAGGATGCCATTGGACCGATATGCAATATGCAGTATACGGACTGCGTCTTGAATATGATTTAAAAAGAAGGTTTGCCGGTTATGTAGCATGCAGTATGCGGTATACGGTAAGCTGATATTTTGCACTTGCCTCTGGTACCAGTAGAATTCAATATATAATGTATATGGCTGTACTCAATTTGCGATATACAGTAAGCTGATATGGTATGCAATAACCTCCGGTTATACAAGAAAGTTCATTATATGACAATATATGGCTGGTATGCTTGCTTCCTGGATACCTGAACTGCACTCTGGGTATAGTTTAGTATGCCATTAAGCCGATATGCAATATGCAGTATGCAGTACCTAACATGGTATGCAATATCCTCCAGTATACAACAGAGTTCAATAAATGACAGTATATGCCTAGTATACTTGCATCCAGGGACATCCAGCTATCTTCCAGGTATCTTCTTGCGGTCCTGCTGTTCCCAGGTGCTGTTTACTTGCGATTCAGTAGAGCCCTGTATATGGGGCTATTCATAGGGTGGGGGAGGCCGATTAGAGAGAGGGGAGAGGCAGGGGAGAGAGATCCGCTGGGGCCGGTTAGGATATTGCCCTTTAGCGAGGAAGCGAGAATGTAGCGAGGCAAGCCAGGTCCATGGACGAGCGGCGCTCAATACTTCCGCGTCCGCGCGACTGACCACCTGACCACCTTGATTGTGTCTTTTGTACAAGTGTACCGGTGTTATTTTGTGATTGCATAGTGTTATTCTGGCATTATAACATGGTTTAATTTTATCTTGTGCGACATTGGAAGCATGATGTTCTTCTGGCTTTTGTAAATGCTTCAAATGCCAAATCAGCTGCTGAAGAGTTCTATCCATTCTCACACACTGGACAAAATGGTATCCAATTTCAAGCCATGAATACTCAATTTCAAGCCATTTCAACACTCCTGATACATGTTCTCCCCTAGTAAGCCCAGATTAAGAGGGTATTTCCAGGAGCCCCCATAAAGTGTTGACTATTTCTATACTGTCCCCTCCACCCTACATTGCCTAACGGTGTATCTGGACTATTAAACAAAGCGGGGGCTTTCATTCACAATCCTTCAATTGTGAATATATATATAAAATGTTTCAATTAGTAATATGGTGTTATTTTGTCTTAGGCCACATGTTTCCTTTGGTAATATGGTGTTATTCTTATTGCATGTGTCAGAAACGTGTATGGAAACATAAGGAATTTAATAACAAAGTCATATATATAGAATAGGTATAGTTTCATTTAATCAAAACCAATCAACATAATTCAAAAGTACGCAATACTCCGCTTGGAGTATCTGGATTTCATTGTAGATTGCTCCAGCCAAAGTTTTTGTTGCGGTTTTTATTTTTTACTATATAACAAAAAAAGTACCCTAAATTTTGTAAAAACACTATTTCCCTATTAAATGTTATGAAACATTTATTATCACCCCAATTATTTGGTAAAATATAAAAGACGGATGCTTTTGTAGGCGGCTTCACAGTGATGTCACAAAAAATGGGCGTGACCAAATCTAAGGTTGTGTCATCACAGTTAGGTTGCAGGTGCAGTTGATATGAGAGATTGCATGTACAGAATACAGAATATGTCTGCATTGTGTACACAGAATGTGACTAAGCAAAGTTGATAATAGCATATATTCTGCATTCTATCACCAGTATTAACACAACAGTTTTTGTTTTTTTTGGCAACATAGTTTTATTATCTGTTGATCCTGCCAGTAGATCCATTATATTTGCTGATGGTGACAACAGTGAACCGTACCTGCCCAATGTGCATCAGCACAGCCGCTTGTAGCCTTCATTGGCAGAGAGTTTGTGTGACAGAATGACAACGCAGGAGGACAATTGGGAGATAGGAACAGAGCGTTGTCACCCTATGACAGGAAGTGCCTGAACAAGGATCTTCATAGCAGGGTCACTGGGCATTTTTGTTAATGAAAGCTGCAGATGCAAAAATATTGCAGATGATTTTTAAATTACTAGAACATGTTAAAGTTTATATACAATTATAGTGTACAGTTATATTATAGTGTATAGTTTACATTAACCTTAAATCAGGGGTGCCCACAATTTTTCATCTGGAGAAATCTACCAACGAAAAAACACCTTTATTTAAAAATCAAGCGAGAAAATCGTTACTGGGTCTACTGCTTTTCTCTCTCTCGCACTCTCTCTCTCTCCTCACTCTCTCCCCTATATCTCTCTCTCTCTGCGGTCTCTCTGTGGGCCGGTTCACACCACAAAATCTGCGTTCCAGAGCGTTCGGCCTCTGGAACACAAGCCGGCCAGCTCCTTGCGTTCAGGGGTGGGAGGGGGCGTGGTGGTGCATTGAAGTCAATGGCACCGCAGCCACGCTCCCCACCTGTAGTGCGATCGCCCACACCTGGAACTCAGGCACATTAGTCAGTGAGTGGATCACGATCTACCAGTGTTTGCTTTGCAATCGGCTGGTAGATCGCGATCGACCAAATGGGCACCCCTGCTTTAAATCATGGCGCCCAGCCTACAACCTGAGAGCCAAAAATTGTATGGCCCTTGGACCCTTGCAGCCTGTAGAAGGAGATCTGATTTGTAACAGGGTAAGAACAGTGATCTAGCCTCATGTAACATTCAATACCAAACAATAGTATGTATCAAGCACATTCCAAATGTGAAGCCTAGGTGACAGACTGTGGAAGGTGTGACATGGCTGGTGTTGGACGGCTCTTAGTCAACAGGTAAAGGTATCCTGCGTCAGTATTGCGGAAACAAAACAATGTAGATGCTCTGTATTACATTGTAATATATAATTATACAACTCCCCATAATGCAGAATCAGTGGGAGCCCTGAGCTTATTTCTTGCTCTCGGATGGTCAGTGGGGCTCTCAGGTGGCCCGTGGGGCTCTGAGGTGGGTAGTGCAGGCTCTTAGATGGTCAGTGGGGCTCTCAGGTGGCCAGTTCTGGCTTTCAGGTGGTCCGTGGTGCTATCAGGTGGCCAATGGGGCTCTTAGGTTGCCAGTTCGGACTCTCAGGTGGCCAGTTCGGAATCTCAGATGGCCAGTGCGGCTTTTAGGTGGCCAGTGTGAGCTCTCAGGTGACCAGCGTAATCTCTTAGGTGTCCAGTGCCGTCTCTCAGGTGGCCAGTGCGGTCTCTCAGGTGGTCAGTGAGGCTCTCAGGTGGTCAGTGAGGCTCTCAGGTGGCTAGTCCAGGCTTTGTAAGAGCTGGGGGTGGGGCAAAAAAAATCTTGCACCAGGGCCCTTGGTTCCTTAGGTCCGTCACTGCCTTACTCATAACTCTCACTGTACAAACATCCAAAATCCTGCCTTTATTACCATTAGCTGCACCCCAGAGATCATACTCAATGTTCACCACTAGATGTCCCCACAACATGGCAATCAATACTTGTGCTTCCATACTTGTAATGAATGCTCCCTCTAGTGGTTTATGTACAGTACTACCAGCATTCCTTAAAAAGATGACTTGTAATATAACACGATCAAGATAAATATCACCGGGGGATATTTATCATTTCTGTTGCATGGCAAGACAATGCTAAACAAGAGCGGCAAGACAGATCGTGCAACAGGTTTACTACAAGTTTACAGCACAATAAATTCCTCCCTCGGCTGCTCTAAAGTATGTAAAAATAAAACTTGACCCCGACCACTAATTTTATATGCGGGGATAGGCAACCTCGGCACTCCAACTGTTGTTGAACTACAAGTCCCATGAGGCATTGCAAGACTGGCAGTCATAGACATGATTCCCAAAGGCAGAAGTATGATTGGGATTAGTAATTTCACAATAGATTGATTGCCAAGGTTGCCTACTCCTGGTTTGCAGTGAAAATCTCTTTTTTTCAGTCAGTATATGTAAGAACTTAGGTTGTTCTTGGCTGCCCAGGAATACAGACGGGACTGTAAACCTGTCGTGGAGACTTTGCTGAACTAGACGCAGCCAGATTTGTCATTCATTGTATCACTAATTTGCTTGCTAAAGGTCACCCTCTGTATCCTAATGATTGTTTTTAAAAGAATTGTACATGTAATTTTTCATACTAAAGAAGACTCATCAGTCTGCTGCTTCTCCTTTCACTGTTCAGCCCTTTTGCAGTGAAAACAAGTTACCTTATAGGTATATCAACTGTGTATTTAGCGATTTACCTGCCGGGTAGGCTAAAGGCCATTGTAAAAGACAAGGGGGGACTGGCCTGGAAGATAAGAAGTAAATCCTGCATATACAGAAAGAGTTATTTGCAGAAAGAGTTGTGAAAATATGGAATAGACCTCCACAAGATCTGGTTCTAGCCAACTCAGTATATATTGCTTCAACAAAGGGCTGCATGGGTTTTCTGAATGCATACTTGCTAACTGTCCTGAATTTGCCCATGTGGGGATGTGACCAAACTGGGACAAGCTTGTTTGACTGCCAAAGCAAACCAGGTAAGTGTGCTGCAGCAGAGGTGAGTAGAGAGGGGGTTACCTTTGAAGTATGAAGGTTGGGGAGGTAGAGAGGTTGCGTGAAGGGGAAGTTTAGGGTGCAAGGGCAAATAAGGGGCTGGGATTCAGAATGAAAAGGGGAGAGATGCAGAGAGGGGGTGGGAGTGCAGAGGGTCAATATAAATATCATTGTTTCATGGCTGGTCAGTGTAATGGTCTCAATTACATTGGTGGTCAGTGTAAATGTATCTGTTACATTGACAGTCAATATAAATGCTTCTGTTACATTGGCATTCAGTGTAAATGTCCCCTTTATATTGGCGGTCATTGTAAATATCCCCTTTACGTTGGCAGTCACTGTAAAGAAAACCTCATTCCACAGCTGGTCAGTTTAAATGTCCCCTTTATATTGGTGGTCAGTGTAAATGTTCCTGTTACATTGGCAGTCAGTGTAAAATCCATTCATTGCACTAGTGGTCAGTGTATATTCACTGTTACATTGGTGGTCAGTGGAGATGCCCCCATTGCATTGGCAGTCAATGTGAATGCCTCCTTTACAGTGGTGGTCAGTGTAAGGACCCCATTACATTGGTGGTCAGTGGAGATTATCCCCATTACATTGGTGGTCAGTGTAAATCCCCCTTACATTGGTGGTCAGTGCAGAGTATCCCCCATTACATTGGTGGTCAGAGTAGAATCCCCCCATTACATACATACAAAAGGTTCCCAGCTTTGCTCTATGTGATTCAGAACACCGAACTCCTAACTTTTTTTTATTACACAGGATTTTTGCACCAGAAAAACCTTCAATCCTCCAGCAGGCACAACAGGTGTCACAGTAGAACGGTCAGTGTCACACAATGATGCATTGTGCTATGTTTCACGGGTAACCAAAGATGTCCCCTGCACACCGTGCAGCAGTCAGGACCTGTGCTTGAAATAGTATAATTATAAACATGGTAAGTACAGTGGTACCTCAGTTCACGAACGCTTCTGTTCGCGAACAATTCGATTCGCGAACAGGAAGTTTGGCAGAATTTTGCTTCTGTTCACGAACTCCATATCGGGTGACCAACACAACCACAGCCATCTTCCCCGCTCTGACACATGGTCGTGGCTTCCTCTAGTCAAGATCACGGTCTGATCACAGTTTGATTTGGTTCGCGACCAGAATCGTGGAATGAATTAAGTTCGTGAACCGAGGTACCACTGTACTATGTTGGCCCTGATGAAGGGACCCTGCTGGTTCCGAAACGTTGGTTATGCAATATATGTGACATGATTCCTCAATAATAACACAAGGATTCACTTCATCCTGTGAGTGCTGGTGATCTTCATTGCTGTTACCCTTGGATGGGGCTCTGAAGATGTAGACTTGTGGTTGTCAGTGAACAGACGGCCTGTTGCTGCCAGCAGTGAAGTCATGTATGCAAAGTGCTGGAAGGGCCCATCATTGATCTTGTGGCAGGCACAGCATGACCTTTGGCTACCACTATGAAGAAACATAGTTACATCTGAACAGCCACTAGTTATATATGAAGAGTACACAGTAACTGTAACCAAAGTATAAAATGAAATCAGCTGCATAAATCTATTTGACATTTTTTCATGTTTTTTTATTTGAGATATATATATCTATATTATTATATATGTAGAAAATTGGTACCAGCACACAGTCCAGAAAAACCTGCCTGGATGCTCCAGACGGTAGCGGTAGTATAGCGAAAGTTCGGTAGGCACTCAGAGGTCTTCAAACAGAAGTAAACTCTTGAAGGGCAATTCCAATTTCCACCAAATGCCTCTATAAGTATACCTGCTTTGGATTTGTATGGATATTTTTGTGGATGAGCACTTGGACATTTACTTTACAAATAGAGTGTGGTGGCTATATGTATATCCTGTAATGGTTTCTTTTTGGTTAATAGGTGATAATGTTCCCAGTGTGTTAACTCAACCGTCCAGTAAACATCAACCATGTAATAATCACTAGTCCCTGGCTGATGCTTATGTAGGTCACAATAGCAGTTCTTAGTCAGTGTCAGAGTACGCGGCCTCAGTGGTAGCTCTAGAAATGACCAGGCTCTGACGGCCAGTGGCAGGGCGGACGGGAGAGTGATGACCAGACTGTCCGTGAGAATGGAAGGACGTCTTCTCGTGTATCTCTTGCTCTTCCTCTTCCTCAGCTCCTATAGGCAGTAGGCTGTGACGGTTGAACATTTTCAGCGGTTCTCCCAGTATCCCGATCCTGTTTGAAAAGATACAACAGGTGATGTGAGCTGAGACAATATCTTGTCACATCATGTTTCCGACAAGCTCACAAATCACCCCGAGACCTGACTTCCAGAACATATTTCAACATGTTTGTGCTTATCAGCAAATATTTCCCTGTTAAAGTGCCAGCATACAAATTAAGGTTGGGGTATAGAAAAAGAATGTATTAAAGAGCAGGGAACAAGTAAAAATAATAAGTTATTGATACTACCCAGAAAATGCTGCAGCTATGCTAAAACTAGGGATGTACTGGCAGCAGCAGCAGGTAAAAAATAAGAAAAAAGCATTAAAAAAAGAAAATGAATGCAGCTGCAATATAAGGCCTCATGCATATGGCCGCACGGGGGCCGTTCATGCAAAAATTTGGGTGTATTTTCCTGACTGGGAAGCCATAGGTGTTGCATACAGCTGCCCATAGGCTGTAAGATGGGTATAAATTGGTACGGTACTTGAAAACCTGTACACGTGTATGAATGTATGCCCTGAACACAGACTGTCTGCAATCGGTATACATTCGTAAGCATGCAAGAGTTTACAAAAGTACCGGCTCATACCCACCATACAGCCACTGATGTCTATGGACGGCTCTATGCAGCACCTGTGGCTTCCAGGGTGGGGCAATACACACGAATAAAACGTGAATGATTCTCAAGCGTCCATGTGCATAAGGCCTAAAGCGATTTTCCTATGAGATGTTCATCAGCCAACCTCCGTGCCCCAGCTCTATAGGTAATCATCTCCGTTTACCTTGCATTATAAAATGTGCCTCCACTATATAGTTATTAAAGGAGAACTATGGGGTTAGGGTTTTTCCCCATAGTTCTCCTTAGGGTAACGGGAGGACACAAACTAGCGTCCTCCCGTCACCCTAAGCTCAGTATACCGCAAGCTACTGCTCGCAGTATACTGAGTCGCCGCAGCTGAAGCAGATCCCGACAATTATGTCTGGATCTGCCCAGCTGCGTGAGTGACAGCTGGCTCTGCCTATCTAGAGCTGTACCCGCCCCCTCCCTCGTCCGATCCGCCAGTCAGCGCCAGTCTCCCCGATCTACTGAGCCGACCTGTGACAGTCTCAGTGTCACAGGTCGGCTAGAACTATGAGGTGAGTGAAAGCACTCACCTCATAGTTCTCCTTTAAGATGTCCGAGTCTCAGAACGCGTTCATTAGATCCGCTTTAGAGATACAGGTAGAATGAAAACTCCGGTTACATTTATTATAAACGGCTTTTTTACTTCAACAATGATTTATATTTGCACTTAGATAATGTTTTAGTGGTGGAAGTAATCACTATGCTGAATCTTAAATATTGAATTAAAGATTATGTTCTTACTCTATAACAGGAGTGTTTTGTGTCTTGGAAAATAAATAATTTACAGAAATAAAATCATTATTATTATTTGCCTATTTTAGGGTCACTGGCCCTTTAAAATAACCATTTCCATCTGAAATGCCTTGTAAATAATAGGGATGAGCTCAAGTTTGAACATTGCCTGGTCTGAACCTGAGGTCCTCTGAACACGCGAGTTACATGGCCCTCCCACCCATTCAGCTGCAGCTAGGGGCATTCGCTGCCCACTGCTGATCATAGACAAGGGGGTGGGATGCTTGTGCTGACATAATTTACCTTACAGGGCTACATGGCCTTATTAAGCAAATAACATTTACCTAATATAGCCATGTAGCCATATAAGGTCAATTATGTCACTGCATCCCACCCCTTTTCTCAAGTGCAGCTGCGTGCAGGGAATTCCCCGGCCACAGCTGATTGGATGGCAGCGGAAAGAAGTTTCCTTTTAGGATTGCAGGAGCTCGGTTCGGTCCAAACCTGAGCTTATCTCCAGTGGCGTCACAAGGGAGGTGTGGGGGGTGGGACCAGCATCTGGGTGACACCATTGGAGGGTTGACACCAAATTAACTGACAGTCATTTTGGTGTCACCCCCTCTGAAAAGTCGGACACTCGTTCATGGGCCCGAGAGCCCGACAGTTTCAGGAGAGAGGAGGGGACCCGGCGGCATACCTTATCCTGCCGGGTGCACGTCCCCTCCTCTCTCTGCCAGCGTCCATCACCGAGATGGCCGCCGGCAGGTATCAATAAGATGGCCGTGCATGCACGATGATGTCATCGCGCATGCATGTGGTGACATCACGCACATGTGCGATGACGTCGCGTCAGGGTGTCACCAGGTATCTGCTCCATGTGCCACCAGGCCTCAGGACGCCCCTGCTCATCCCTATTAAAGAAAGGCCGCGTTCACCTGTCTGCAGCTTATATACGAGCAGCATGTACAGCACATTTTGTAACGCTTTTGACAAGCTTTGAGCAGCTTTGTTGAAGCCTTTCAAGAAAACAGAGATCTTAATTTGAGTGTTGCTGGTCGCTTTAAACAATCATATCCCAAAATTACGTCTTCACCCAGCAGACTGAAACCCTAGTACAGTACAGGCTTGTAGAATATTCTTTGGATTTTTAATTTTATTTGGTAGAATTGTGGGAAATCAGAAAAGTTGTAGAAAACAGATCTGCCAAAATGATTGAAAAAAATTATGTGTAGAAAGACTTAAAAGAAGCTGGGTGTGGCAAAATAAATAATTTTGGAACTGATTGTGCTTTGTGTGAGTTGGTTTGGAGCCGGTCCAGTGTATTCAGGGAGAGGCTGCAATACAATAGCACTCACCGTGTTGTGCTGATGGCGGTAGAGGATTCCAGCCAGTTGGTGACGTCGATGGTCTCAGCATTGCCTTTTGGGTGAAGCTGGTGTTGCTGGAATAAATATTGAGCTTTCTCTTTGGGAGATGGGATGAGGGAAGTGAGAGCTGGAGAACGCTGTGTGACGATATCATGAATAGCAGGCCGCTTGGCTTGAATCCTTGTGTTGCACAATAACAAAGATGGTTAGTACAGAATGAGTATAAAAAGTTGGATGGTTGATATTTGTTTTATTAGAACAGTGTTTCCCAATCTTGGTGATGGAGCACCGCTTACACCTCTGCAATGTCTGAGCATAAAGGTGCCCATACACTGCTCGATTCGTACGAGAATCGAGCAGTGTGAACGAAGACGTGCGACCGTTTCTACTGTACGGTCGCACGTCTTTTGTCTAAGGAGCATGCTAGAAAACCAGCCGAAAATCGTACCATTTTAGGCTGGTTTGAACGGTGCTCGGGAGACAAATGCCGAACAGGCCGGTGTGCGCACGCGCACACTGCCCGTTCAGCATTGCGGCCATAAAGTGTATGGCCACCTTTACTTGGACCATTATAATTTCCCACATGAACCAATTGTCTACACCAGTTTTACTGGCTAATTGGGTACAGTCTTGTCCAGAAACTATCCAAAAAAACTCGATTTCCCAAGCCACGCTAAACAGCATGGATGGGGGAATCTCCCGGGCTATTGTAATACCTGAATCTGCATCTGATTGCCATGCAGTCACTGTTCTGTTGAGAATTTTCAGCCCACAAAAGTCACTTCTATTGAACAGGGGGTGCCGATAGGGCCACACACTGCTCAAGTCAGCAGGACTCTGAGCAGTGTGTGACCAGCTTAAGATGGCCAGGGTACCACATTTGACAAGAACCTGCATCTATTCAGGATTCTGTTTTTCCAAAATGGCTGCTGGCATACATGGAAGGAGGCCCTTCTCGTGCATGAGTTAAAGGGTATGTAAACCCTAACAATGAACTAGGGATGTCTTGATACCGATACTAGTATCAGTATCGGGGCCGATGCTGGGCATTTTCACGAGTACTTGTATCTGGCCCTTTCCATTTTTAAACAAGTTCGGCTGCATGAGGTCCCGTGCTTTCTAGGGACCTCAGACAGCCTGCAGGGTGACCTCGCTGTAGCTGTCTTTGACAGTGCCGGTCTGGCCCCACATCTCCTCCTTCCCGGCACCCGCAGAGACAGGCACAGCAGTGGACAGCCCCATGCCTCAAATACAGCCCTGGAACCCAGCACGAGCCCAGCACCCACACATTCAGCCCTGGAGAGCCCGGCACCCACCTGCAGAGCCCTGTATAGCCCCGCACCCACAAGCAGCCCTGGTGAGACCCAAAGCAGCCCTGGTGAGATCCAACAATGAACCTTTCTTATTTACTCCCTTTATGTCTCTTAAATATACAATTGAAAGTGTTTATAATAGCTGTTTGATAACGCAAAAAAATACCTATTGATCCTGCCAGAAATCTAGTGAGCTCATAACTTCCTGTAGTGACCTGACAATACTGGCTGAAATCTCAAACAATGCTATCAGCCCTGAGTTTTCTAAGAACTGCAAAATGCCCCCCCTCCCCCCCATGGCTGAAACTGACATTGACAGGTTGGTGTTTCTATTCCAAACACATAGCAGTGCAGGAGATTGTACACACAATTCCGCAGTATCATTGTACATTTTACCTGTTTTTTGCATATGTAGCCGCCTTCCTAAATGTCTTCTCCCCAGACAAGCTTTTGCCTGGCTCCGAAGGGGCATCTCTCTTCCTCAGGGCAGGATTAAATGTGTTGGAACGCAGAAGCCTGCCAACCTCTTCCTGTATTAAAGTCAGCTCCTTGTGGCGGAAAACTACCCAAGCGACCTTCATTGAGTAGTTGTACAGACTCTGCAAAGAAATAAATCACTGTCAGGTATTGTATATTTTTATATATCGGTCATAGTGAGATTCACCTAATGATCAAGAATTATCTTGTCTAAGAACTGCAAAATGCCCCCCCTCCCCCCCATGGCTGAAACTGACATTGACAGGTTGGTGTTTCTATTCCAAACACATAGCAGTGCAGGAGATTGTACACACAATTCCGCAGTATCATTGTACATTTTACCTGTTTTTTGCATATGTAGCCGCCTTCCTAAATGTCTTCTCCCCAGACAAGCTTTTGCCTGGCTCCGAAGGGGCATCTCTCTTCCTCAGGGCAGGATTAAATGTGTTGGAACGCAGAAGCCTGCCAACCTCTTCCTGTATTAAAGTCAGCTCCTTGTGGCGGAAAACTACCCAAGCGACCTTCATTGAGTAGTTGTACAGACTCTGCAAAGAAATAAATCACTGTCAGGTATTGTATATTTTTATATATCGGTCATAGTGAGATTCACCTAATGATCAAGAATTATCTTGTCTGCTTCCCAAAGCCTACAAGTGATGTCATTACATAAGCATTATACTCAACCTAGTAGCTTCTTCTTTACTCAAATTTGGGACATATGCTTTATTTATGAGAGCTTCCAGTTATCTTGGCTCACGGAGAAGACAGTCTCTGCATTTATTGACGATTCTACAGATACCAGCGCTTTACATTTTGTAATACATTTGGCTGCTGTAACGTCCCGCACTTGCTGGGGACCTCGCGGCAGCCTTGTGGGGACCTTGCAGTGGCTGTTTAGATCGCTGGCTGCACATCTACTCCTCCTCCTTCCCGCCGCCCACACCGGCCGTACACAGCACTTGTGAGATGGCGCACACAGCCCTTGTGAGATGCCGCACAAAGCCCTTGTGAGATGGCGCACACAGCCCTTGTGAGATGGCGCACACAGCCCTTGTGAGATGGCGCACACAGCCCTTGTGAGATGCCGCACACAGCCCTTGTGAGATGCCGCACACAGCCCTTGTGAGATGCCGCACACAGCCCTTGTGAGATGCCGCACACAGCTCTTGTGAGATGCCGTACACAGCCCTTGTGGGATGCCGCACACAGCTCTTGTGGGATGCCGCACACATCGCTTGTGGGATGCCGCACACAGCCCTTGTGGGATGCCGCACACAGCCCTTGTGGGATGCCGCACACAGCCCTTGTGGGATGCCGCACACAGCCCTTGTGGGATACCGCACACAGCCCTTGTGGGATGCCGCACACAGCCATTGTGGAATGCCGCACACAGCCCTGGTGAGACGCAGCACACAGCCCTGGTGAGACGCAACACACAGCCCTGGTGCGACCGCACAGCCCTAGTGAGACTGCAGAGCCCTGATTAGACCCCGTACAGCCTCCTGAGACCCTGAACAGCTCTGGTAAGCAACACAGAGTATCTGGCTTCATATTATTCTGCATTCCTATATAATGTATTGCTGGGATTTGTAGTCCTCTATAGCTGATGGTCTTATTCTGCATTGATGTATAATGTATTGCTGGGATTTTTAGTCCTCTCTAGTTGGTGATAGTGCATCTACAGCTTGGAGTCAGTGGCAGAACTACCAGGGTCTCAGCGGTCGCATCTGCGACTGGGCCCTGACACTCTACTGCTGTCCTCAAATCATTAGTCTGTATTGTTTTAGAAAAACTGTCACATTACACGAAACAAAAAGGTATCGGCAAGTACTTCAGGAAAAGTATCAGTATCAGCCTAGAAAAAATGGTATCGGTGCATCCTGCTAAACACCCATCATTTTTCCCTCCCAGATTGTTGCTTACACCAAGATCATGCAGTTTGGTGTCAGGACATGCATGATGAGAAGACCTTCTGTTCCCCATACCTGCAGGAGGGCAGCTGGCTCGGGTGGGTCACACACAGATATCAAATCATGGTCATGTCTATAGGTGCTCTAAGGGAAGAATTATCTTACATGGTCTGTTATATTAACCAGTTCCTCCCTTTCATTCTGCCAGGAAACCATTACCAAATTCCCGCATTTGCAATCGGGTGCCCGACACTGTCCTACTGCAATATATGAATTCTACCTCTCTTCCTTTAACTCTTCCCACCTGGGAAAATATAAAGGTATTTTGCAATGTTATCATAGTGTATATCTTAGGCGTTGTACTGAAATGTTTTGTTGTAATACTGTCCCTTTAATCCTTTAACAACGGTTTAGGCATGCAGACTGACATACAAAAGCTGACATAAACAGAACAATAGTAGAGGAAGCAGAACAGAACACGGAGTGAGCCAAAAACCATCAAAGCTTTGTTTATAACCAAATTAATAATTTGCACATTGGGACACCGCCAACCTGGGTGTAATAACATGCTTATGGCACTCATGGAAACATTTATCTTTTCCTGCTAGAAGCTGATATGGAAAAAGGTTATGTCAGGAAAATGGAAGAAAATGGCAATTCTGTGCTCCATTTCCATCACCAAAAGCCCTGGTGAGCTGAATAGGGGTGTCTACTGTAGGTTGGACCATTAAGGAGTAGAGAAGGTGTGACTGCTCTTGGGACTAGGGAGTGGTGAGCCCAAACATAACTGTTGCTTCATTTTATTGATAAGATTGTACAGAATAAAGCTGCAGTTCAATTTTTTGTAATCGCTTTTACATTTTGGTTACGTCATAGTTAGTGTTTCCACCTTTTCTTCAAGCAAAACCCGAACACTCTAGTGCCGCATGACAATTTTTGGGGGAGAATATACAGGACAGAGTTCATAGTACCCCTCCGTGTTAAACTCATCTCCTATTGTTGATCCAGGGAATATCCGATTGCCTTATGGGATCAGGAAGGAAGTTTTTTCCCCCTGTTGGAGCAAATTGAACCATTCTTTATGGGGTTATTTTGCCTTCCTCTGGATCAACAGTGGCTAATTGTGGGCATAGTGTTCTGTTTAGGCTTTTTTTTTTTTCATATCTCTATTATATTTCATATAACTATGTAACTAAGGTACAGAGGGGTATGAAGGAAAAGAAACGTAAGGGTACAGAGGGGTATGGAGGGGAAGGCAGGTCAGTGTACTTAGGGGTATGAAGGCGAGGGCAGGTCAGTGTGCAGAGGGGTATAGAGGGGAAGGTCAGTGTAGAGAGGGGTATGGAGAGGAAGGTCAGTGTACATAGGGGTATGGAGGGGAAGGTCAGTGTACATAGGGGTATGGAGGGGAAGGTCAGTGTACAGAGGGGTATGGAAGGGAAGTAAGGTCAGTGTACAGAGACTGGTCAGAGCAGAGAGGGGAATGGGAAAAAAGGTTAATTAGGTCAAGGTTCATATTGGGGACAGACAAAAACAGCCAAGCCAGGGTTAGGAGGAGTATGGTGATTCGGGGGGGTACAAGTCAGGGTTCCGAGTGGGAAAGAGGGGGGTTCCAACTTGTATGGAGGAGTTCAGACAGAAACTGAGAAGCTTCTGGGAACAGGTCAGGGTCATTGGTGATACCTCTGTCCAATGGTGTCACAACCTAAATTCGTAAGTATGTACAAAAATGGAAAAAAGGGTTTTTAAGGCACCAAATCACACATTTGTTTTCTGTGACTCCTTGCAGTGACATTCATTGATCCAGTGCAGTACAATGCAGGTCGCTGCATTATGTGTGAACAGGCCCTTCATCATGTTCTGTTACCTCATAAAATATGCGATCCTGCTGGGTCGATGATGCTCTGCTACTGTGATAACGATATCAAATAAAAATATAAGATGAGATTTTATTTTCAGAGAGTGACACATTCAAATAAAACAAATACAAGATAAAAATAACGAATACATTTCATGCTTTTCATCCTAGTTACATCTTTTCTTACAATAAGTTAATAAATGGATATATATGGAACAAATATAGTAACATTTACCACTTCACCAATTCAAAGTTAGTTTTGGATGGTCATTAAAGATAAATTAAACTTTGTTTATGTAAAATAGATTTTAATACATTCTCTCACGATTGAAACATTTCTGGGATACTTGAAATAAAGACAGTGTTGGAGTGTGTAATATTCGTATAAAGCAACAATCATCCCGTGAGCTACTTATACTGGCCTGAAAGATCAGTAAAGTGCAACAGAAGCCACGTTCTCCCCGTTAGAGAGATTCACCCAATTTGTCCTGGTGACCGTTATCACTGAAAGTGAAAGACAATATCATATTTTGGTTTGTCTTCATAGATGGGAAATATTCCAATGGGGACATTAGTTCTGGTGACCCTGCTGACCACCAGGGATTTCCTCTCACTTCCTGTTGTGGCTATCAGACAGGAAATTAAGGGAAATCTCTCCAACCGGACAGATGGCAAAAAAAATCTGACAGGGATTATCCAAACATAAGATACAAGTTTGGGCTTCAGTTCTTCTTGAATTGACTTGTATTTTTTATTACTTTCACAATTTCTGTTTTGTGACCTATAAGTGGCAACCACAGCCAAACAGCCAAATATACAGTTGTGAGACATATACAGTACTGTATATAGTAAAAGCTTTACCTGCTTAAACATATCAAGTATTTGTAAAGTAATGTACAGCTTATGCTTCATGATCCTCCTCATTTGCTGCGCAGAATAAAAAGGGTGACCCCATGTGTCAAAGGATGCAATTGTGATGGCTTTGTGCCACTGCCCCGCCTCCTGTCCTGTTTGCTAATAGGCAAACCACACTGGACTCTGATCTTCCTACATCATGTAAGCCATTTAACTGCCTCCCTTTCCTACCCATCAGCATTCAGAGTACACTCATGACAAGCCTAATTACAACTTTCATCTTTCAGGATAAACAGATTGCAGGTCCCATTCACATCATAGCATTGCGTTAATCGCACGATACTGTGCAATTCAAACACACTATCGCATGGCGCACCCAGTGTATGTTACCGTACGCAATGTGCATGGTGTTGCCATTCATTTAAATCACGCAAACTAACTTCACGGCCGCCGTGTTCTACAACATGCTGTACCACAATACCGTGCATTGCGGTGTTTTCATATCAGCTCATCTGATGTCTCAGAAATACATATTTAATTGTATAGACACTGTACTGACAACCAGTTTTTATAGTCTTAATTGCATTTTTCATTTTGTCTCAGATGCACAGTGTGTCTAAATATAGTCGACTACGCAGCCTAAGGGCTCATGCGCACAGCAGTAAATGTCTGTATAGTGTGCAATACAACTGTATTTTCTATGCCGGGAGTGACAGGTGCAGCGTACAGCCACTGTTATTTATACACAAATCTGAGCAGCTACATACATACAGGGCTGTATATGCCTTCCCCATCGCTGACAGTCTGCATTTGGGAGGTGCATATGGCCCTGTATACATGTAGCCACTCGAATTCACGTATATATGCATACACTATAAATGCATGTGGCCGTCAGCCATCGATTTGTACAGATGACCGGTGGTAGCTGTATGCTGCACCTATTTATAAAGAATATGTTACAGTGTGGTGATATCTCCATTGCACACCATACCAATGTACCCCTTTGAGCTGGATGCTGGAACAACTGGTGGATGGCGCCATGTCGTATTAATAAAGGATTTGTTGTGCGCACACCTTTAGCTTCAGAATTTCATCTTTATTGATGCTCTTGCAGCATAGAGAACGATTGCAGCTTTTCGGAACCATGCAGGCTCCCCTTCATCAGGCAAAGTGTTATGTATGCTGCAAGAACATCAATAAATACAAGATTGTGAAGCTAAAGGTGTGCAGACATGTCCTTTATTAATACAATCTGGCACCATCCACCAGTTGTTGCAGCACCCAACTAAAAGGGGATCATCTGTATTGTGTGCGAAGGAGATATAACCACACTGTATGCTGTATCTGCCACTCCCAGCAGAGAAAATACGGCCATATTTTACGTTATATGGTCATGAACTACTGTGCCTGAGCCCTAAAAGTCACCAGAGCTTGGCCACACTTCCTCGTGCATTCTGTAATCTAGCAGACCTGGTCAGACGTGCCTCTCTTCCTCGGTACTATTCCTTGTGAGGATGCTTGAGATAAGAGGTGTGTTGTTACTTATGTACTCCACCATAGAGCACTGGAGTGGGAGGGTGAGAAGTGCATTTCCATCAACAAAAAGGGACATTATAAGGCAGAATCAAGTAAGAATCAGTTAAAAATCATAACATATGGCCGTAAAGGACTATAAAACAAAAAGATGTGACTTTAGCTGGGCTTTAATAAAAGAAACAAATAAAAAAGCTGTAGAAGGAAACTTTTGGATATACTAGAATTGTGTGTATTAAGCTACATACGGCTTTATGTGCTGTTGGCATTTGTTCGTACTTCATGATTGTACATTGTCAACCCTTAGGGGATGGTTGTATATCTAAATATTTAATTTCTAAGCAAGCAAACAGTACAGCAGCTCAGCAACGTAACATACCTATAAAATGTATTTTGTTAGGACTTGTCTGCCTAAAGTGCTGAGTAAAATCTATTCACCGAAAGACCCAACTGATCTTTTTAAAAGTGAACCGACTGGAACTGGTTTTGGAGAAGGTTCCTGCTGGTGTGGGGACAAGTTAAATAAGCCTCTTTTCAGCAGGGAACAAAGAAAGTAGCAGGCGCTTGTCCTGAAATGCTCCTCGTTGGCCGCAGGACAAGTATGTAAATAGTTAATAAACACTGTTGAGCGATGAGCATCTAAGCAAAGCAACCTGCGATGGGCTCTGCCAAGGCTGAACATTGCATGATGAGACTGAGTCAATGGATTATATACTGGATAGGATGCACAAAATGGAACGCAGGTGGTTGGCAAAGCCTAAAGCAAGCCTGTGATGAAAGAAATATGAGGAACTGCCACTGCCAACTTCCTTTTGAGGATGCTAGTCACCTGGCTGTCATGGTGGCCCAATGGCTTTGTTATTTTGAATTGCTGATCTGCAGATCATGAGAGTTGGAGAAAAGTCATGACTTGATATTTGTATACTTTGTTCCAGGTCATTGACTCCAATAATTGAAGTGGAGCAGCTTGAAAGCCAGCTTGAGTGCCAGGAAACTAACAATTAGAAGGAGTGGCAGCATCTGTGTTTTGCTCATGCCAGGTTTAAAGTGAACCTGTGCTTTGCCTGGCTCTCCTTGATTTATGATTGGCTTTTTTAGGTTTCTGTCAGCCAAGATGGCCAGTCACAACAAACTAGGAAATTTTAAACTAGACCATGGAAACAAGTGTCAATGGATGACTTAGGTTGACCATACACTGTAATGTTTTCTTCGTTCAATCTGAGGGCTGAAGGAAGAAAATATAACAGATTCCTCCATCAACACTTACAATTGCTGATCGAGAATTTCCCGCTGACTTCATTGTATTCTGAGGACAGCCGCCAGCTATTGTCAAAATACCAGAACAGAGTCGGCAGCTCATTGTTCAATCGTTCGAAGATTTTCCAACCAGCTCCTTCGATCATCTGATCGAGGGATGCCGGCCGAAAGGATGCAAACAGCGGCACCCACTGTGTGAATATTGGCCGGTTCATCAAGAACCAGCCAAAGTTTGCATAGTGTATGGCCGCCTTTACAGGGGACTTGACACAGTCTAATCTGAGTAAAAGAGAAATCAGCAGCTGGACAAACAATCAGTTTATGGCATCATTAGACCTTCAGTTTGAATCAGCTAAATACATTTCAGGGGCATCAAAACAAAAGGTGTGCAGAGTCTTAAAGTTTGTGTTCTTTAAAAATCAGTCAAAGGCTCAGTAGATAAGCTTGTCTCCTGCCAGCATACTGTGCCCTTGCTCTGTGTGGAGAAGCAGTGGTCTCTCTGTTGAGGACTGACACACACCCAGCTGAGTCAGAGCCAGAGCTCTCCAATCAGCAAGGATCATGAGGTTCGCTGATTGCAGTGCTATAGGTCTGATTCAGTAGGGGGTTGTCAGACCTCTGCTGAGAGACCACTGCTTTGCCTTCACTTCAGCTTCTGGCAGAGGATAGGCTTTTCTACTCTGGCTATGGCTGCTTTCAAAAGAAAATGTCATATACGACTTTGCACACCTTTTGTTTGATTCCCCTGGGATGTATTTAGCTGATTTGACCTGAAGGGTCAATTGTGTTTTAACCGTTTTTTAAATTAATAGTAAAAATAAAGATACTGGCGTATAAATATAAAGACAAAGGTGACTTACTTCCCACAGCCAAGGTGATGCTGATCACTTATTCCTTCTCCAAGAACAAGCATACAATACATGTGGGCAAAGTGCTTCAGAGCAATGTCTGTTCTCATTTTCAGGTCAGCCCCTTCCTTCTTCTCTAGGATAATCATTCTCCTGGAAAAAAGAGTGAAGGTCAGTTTCACATAAACTAAGTATTTTGAATGCTGTGTCACAGATTACTGTGAAAGTATAAGATGGAGCTTGTGCCAAAGACCTAACCTAGGAAAAGTGCTATGAGTGAGCTCTATGATCCCATACAAACTTGGGCTTAGAAATGGTTTGCTCCTTCCAATGTGTGTTGTAGGGTCGGTCCATGCTGACTTTGCAGTCCTTGTTTTGAATGAGGCCAGATACTCAGAAGAATGCTAAAATATCGAGAGCAGCCTGGAAGATCACACAGCGGCAATAGGGCACAGCCAGGGATAAGGTAGCAAGATCACAGGGTAGCAAAAAGGCATAGTCAGAGATAAGGTAGCAAAGGTACAGGGTGGCAATGGAGTACAGCCATGAAAAAAGGTAGCAAATCACAGGGTAGCAATAAGGCATAGCCAGGGATAAGGTAGCAAGATCACAGGGTGGGAATAGAGCGCAGCCAGGGATAAGGTAGCAAGATCACAGGGTGGGAATAGAGCGCAGCCAGGGATAAGGTAGCAAGATCACAGGGTGGGAATAGAGCGCAGCCAGGGATAAGGTAGCAAGATCACAGGGTGCGAATTCGAATTTCCAAAAACAAAATTTAGCGGTTGTCTGTACGCATTTTCGTTTGTGGACGTAGTTTCGTTGCAGCAAAGTGACATTTAATAGAGCGCAGCCAGGGATAAGGTAGCAAGATCACAGGGTGCGAATTCGAATTTCCAAAAACAAAATTTAGCGGTTGTCTGTACGCATTTTCGTTTGTGGACGTAGTTTCGTTGCAGCAAAGTGACATTAAAAGAAACAAAGCCATGCGTTCACCATGTTATAGCTGATCACATGATTGGGGGCCAAACTTCATGCCCCTTCTATCAAAATGTAATTTTGATAGGAGGTGATGGTGAAGGTGAATTGGCAGCTCAATTTGCTATTGCGGGGATGCCTAGGCTAGTTCTTATTTTAACTTTTTTATATTTTCTCTGCAGGAAATCATCCAAAGAAAATGGATACCCCGAGATCGAGATCCTTGGTTAATGATGAGGCAGA
Source organism: Nanorana parkeri (assembly GCF_000935625.1). Classification (NCBI taxonomy): domain Eukaryota; kingdom Metazoa; phylum Chordata; class Amphibia; order Anura; family Dicroglossidae; genus Nanorana; species Nanorana parkeri. The sequence continues at coordinate 1,276,698 of NW_017306280.1, read as the reverse complement.
TGACAACACTCAGGCCACCACTATGTACCAAGAGGTTATGTTTCTATACACGTTTCTGACACATGCAATCAGAATAACACCATATTACCAATGGAAACATTTGACAAAATACAGAATAATGCCATATTCTCAATTGAAGGATTGAGAACTGAAGCGCCACACTTCATTTAACAGTCCAGATATACCTTGAGTCAATGTAGGGTTGAGAGGAAAGAATAGAAATGGTCAGCGACTGATTTGGCATGTGAAGACAATATAACATCATTGTAACCATTTTACAGAATAGAGAATAACATAATTGTCACAAAAGACAAAATAAAACCATAATTTGGTTAAATAAAACAATGTAATGCCACAATAACATTTGGTAACCAGCCGTTACTGCTATGGCTGCCTGGTGTAGCCAAATGACCTGGTAATAAAGAGGTATACAGGCAGGTACTCAATGTAGATTCATGTAGGGGCTTGGTACTACCACTGATAAGCTCTGCACGGAATTTTCTATCAGATCCAAATCTAAATGATTCCATTGTGGAAAGAAAACAGAACTTACGGCATCAAAGATTTTGGATTTTTGGCAGAATGTTTCTCCAGAAAGCAGGACAAGTAATTCAGCAGAGCCATGAGGAAATCATTCAGAAGGTGGTTTCTAAATAAACAAAGAACATGTTAGTTATCTGTAGGCAGTAGAAATGATCCCACCATGGGAGAGAATCGAATGAAGTGCCTCTTTCGCTAAAATAAATCAATGAAATAAACACATGCCTCTAAAGATGATAGTTGATACTCCTGCTGACCTTGTTCCCAATCTCTGTTGTAAGAAAGAGAAACTGCTGCCTGAAGACTCTTCGGAATCCAAAATCTTTGGGCGCATCGGATTTATGGTCCCCCACTGCACTCTACAGACCCCTTCATCACATAGTGCCCATTCACACCACAGCCAGATCATCTACAGACCAGACCAGACCAGATTGTTTCCTGACCCAAAATACATCCTAATGTATCCCTATGCTATTTCTGGCCTCTGTTCACACCAGCACAGTCCGTTCCAGACCAGACCAGACCAGAAAAATTCTGCATTTCTTATTTTGTCTGGAATGCTGCTGATAGTGCTGGGGGGTGGCGGTGGGTGCTGCTGATAGTGCTGACGAGTGGCAGTGGGGGCTGCTGATAGTGCTGGGGGGGGCAGTGGGTGCTACGGATAGTGCTGGGGGGTGGCGGTGGGTGCTGCTGATAGTGCTGACGAGTGGCAGTGGGGGCTGCTGATAGTGCTGGGGGGGGCAGTGGGTGCTACGGATAGTGCTGGGGGGTGGCGGTGGGTGCTGCTGATAGTGCTGACGAGTGGCAGTGGGGGCTGCTGATAGTGCTGGGGGGGGCAGTGGGTGCTACGGATAGTGCTGGGGGGTGGCGGTGGGTGCTGCTGATAGTGCTGACGAGTGGCAGTGGGGGCTGCTGATAGTGCTGGGGGGGGCAGTGGGTGCTACGGATAGTGCTGGGGGGTGGCGGTGGGTGCTGCTGATAGTGCTGACGAGTGGCAGTGGGGGCTGCTGATAGTGCTGGGGGGGGCAGTGGGTGCTACGGATAGTGCTGGGGGGTGGCGGTGGGTGCTGCTGATAGTGCTGACGAGTGGCAGTGGGGGCTGCTGATAGTGCTGGGGGGGGCAGTGGGTGCTACGGATAGTGCTGGGGGGTGGCGGTGGGTGCTGCTGATAGTGCTGACGAGTGGCAGTGGGGGCTGCTGATAGTGCTGGGGGGGGCAGTGGGTGCTACGGATAGTGCTGGGGGGTGGCGGTGGGTGCTGCTGATAGTGCTGACGAGTGGCAGTGGGGGCTGCTGATAGTGCTGGGGGGGGCAGTGGGTGCTACGGATAGTGCTGGGGGGTGGCGGTGGGTGCTGCTGATAGTGCTGACGAGTGGCAGTGGGGGCTGCTGATAGTGCTGGGGGGGGCAGTGGGTGCTACGGATAGTGCTGGGGGGTGGCGGTGGGTGCTGCTGATAGTGCTGACGAGTGGCAGTGGGGGCTGCTGATAGTGCTGGGGGGGGCAGTGGGTGCTACGGATAGTGCTGGGGGGTGGCGGTGGGTGCTGCTGATAGTGCTGACGAGTGGCAGTGGGGGCTGCTGATAGTGCTGGGGGGGGCAGTGGGTGCTACGGATAGTGCTGGGGGGTGGCGGTGGGTGCTGCTGATAGTGCTGACGAGTGGCAGTGGGGGCTGCTGATAGTGCTGGGGGGGGCAGTGGGTGCTACGGATAGTGCTGGGGGGTGGCGGTGGGTGCTGCTGATAGTGCTGACGAGTGGCAGTGGGGGCTGCTGATAGTGCTGGGGGGGGCAGTGGGTGCTACGGATAGTGCTGGGGGGTGGCGGTGGGTGCTGCTGATAGTGCTGACGAGTGGCAGTGGGGGCTGCTGATAGTGCTGGGGGGGGCAGTGGGTGCTACGGATAGTGCTGGGGGGTGGCGGTGGGTGCTGCTGATAGTGCTGACGAGTGGCAGTGGGGGCTGCTGATAGTGCTGGGGGGGGGCAGTGGATGCTGCGGGGAGTCTGCTGGGTGGTCCTGATAGTGCTGGGGGGAGGCGCTCTGCAGTGGGATGGGGGGGCTGTGTTAGACGGACATAGAACTGTGCTGTCCCCTGCTCTCTGTCTGGTCCTGCCCAGCTCACTGACATCATTGGTTGCCAGGAGCTTGGTGGAACGCCTGCAAGAGTGTCCCACTCAGCTCCCTGGCAACCCATGACATCAGTGAGCTGGGCGGGAAGCCGGACAGAGAGTCACAGGTTGCTCCTAGCAACCTGAGACGCTGTGGCCCAGATTGCTAATAATTTCATAATAATTAAATCAAATTTAATTATTGGGCATAATTTAAAGATTTTGTGAACCGATGGATGCAGCATATGGGGGGTGTAGAGATCTTACAAGACCTCAAAAAGAAAGGTGAAGATCTGAAACAGGTGTAATTGGTCATACAGAGATCTTCCAACCTGGTGACAAATCTTTGCTTATTATGCTTGGTCAGCTCTGCCAAGTTTACCTACAGGGATGGGAATTACCGTCTCTCTAAAAAGTACACGGCATCTGTTCATAGCTGAGTCAGGGAGAGAATGCAGCAACTAATAGGAGTATAAGCAGATCTCTCACACTTATAACCACCATGAAGGGTATGTATAGGTACAACCAGAATGAGCTGCATGTTGTGAGCTTACCCTGCTGCCACTGAAAATGAAGCTATGCACATTCTTTCTTGCTCCTCCAGCATGTTCAAAGCCACACCTGGAATGGAAGGAAATGAATTACACCACTGAATTGAATGTAATACATATAAGGGCTTGTTAAAAAGGCAGTGCAAAAAGCAACCGGTTCACTTCATAGCTGGTTCCTGCACCTGAACATACTTTTCTTCCCTTTACAATACTGCTGATCTGGGAGCGAGGAGGTCAAACCCTATGTAAGCTGAGTTGCTCCTAGTTGGAGCTTACACACGGCTGAGGACTCCCTTCCACCTCCAAAGTGTGTATGTCTAAAGCTGACCATACACCTATAGATTATCTGCAGATTTTCTATGGTCAGATGGAAAAAGTGCAACAGACTCCTCCATCTACGCTAAACTGTGTGGGTGGAGGAATCTCCCACTGGGCCAAGCTTCAGTATCTTGCTAGTCGGCCCCACTGGCTCTCAAAACACCTGAACAATCTTAATGGATAAAAGAAGGATAGTGCGTGACATGCTCTCCATAACTTGAAATACTGCGTTACTTTACATCAGCTAGCAAGCAAAGCAGTGGGGGCTTACAGATGTGGCCGCTGTCACCCTGTCATTAACTTCAATGTGTACAGCGGCTGCATCTGAACGGGACGCCTGGGATTCCTGCTGCAGGAATCTGTAGGTTCTTGCGGCAGGAATCCCAAAATGTGTTAGGACTCAGTCACACCATGTCCTTTGAGCTTCGTTGATTTGCATAGATCATCACAGGCTCAACGCAAGGGCACATAGCAAACATTTTCTATATGCCCCTAGCTGCAGCTGTCCGCCATTGTTGGCATGTATCCGCATGTATCCATCGGTTACCTTTGCCAAGGCTAAGATGACCAGCCCTGGGAGTGATATGTCTGCCTCCAGAGTCAGCCATCTGCCCCTAGCCGCAGCTGTCCACCATTGTTGGCATGTATGTGCACATCCAGCAGTTACCTTTGCCAAGGCTAAGATGACCAGCTATGGGAGTGATATGTCTGCCTCCAGAGTCAGCCATCTGCCCCTAGCTGCAGGTATCTGTTGGATGTGCGGGTACATGCCAGCAATGGTGGACAGTTGCGGTGTCTGTCAGCCTGTCATTACTTTGTACAGGCTTCCTATCCAAAGCTGTTCACGACCACCTGTGATCCCAATTGCAGGAGGATTCTTGCCACATGTTGGCCAACCAGTGTTCTATGTATCTGATGGAGCCTCCTGATAAATCGGATACATTGAGAGCTACGGGTGGCCCTGCCGGCACCAACCGGCTTGACTTGGCTGAAGAAGCCGGGTGGAAAACTGTCAGCTGAACAGTAACTGCAGCCAATCAGTGGTGGACACCAGCTGTCAGAATACAATAGTCCAGCGAGGGAGGTCTGTCCTTCAGCACTGAATGAATACAATCTATGCATGTATGTCCAGCGTAAGGCTTAGTGGAGGTTGGTAACCAGGGGGATACAGAGGTACCGGTTTTGTCACAATTGTTATTGGCGCTGAAACCCTTCTGCTGGGTTCTTGACACGGAACCCTCAACATAAAGTTACCAATCTGAAAATGGAATATCAGAATGGAAATATGTAACAGCAAACCAGTAAAATGTGAAAGTCACATCAAATCGTGGTGTAGGCCAGACACCGCGGCCTACTACCGGCCTGCAAATAGTAGACGTGGAAATGTTTCTTACGTTTGACGTCATCCAGGGTGACGCATCTGTTGTCTGGAATCCGCACTAGCCGGTGGGACTTGGTGACTTTATCGAGTTCTGTGCGTTCAGGCATCCTTCGTAACAATGCGTTCGAGGTTCTTAAATAGACGGTGCAGATGAAGTTATTTGAGATCTCAAAGTGAAATCCAAATCCATATCACATGGGCTAAAAAAAACAAGCTCCGCCCACAACTGTCATTCTTGTTTTATTTATTAGTTGTTATTGGCACATTTAGTCACATGATGGATTCCTAGATCTCTCTTTTGGGTGGAGCTGGACTTTATTAGATGCTGAGGCTCATGGAAAGTGTGAAAGCTGAAGATGAATCTGCTGAGATTTTGCTGTTGCCGATTCCCCCATCAACATGCTAATGACATTTGTAAATAAAACTTTTGTTGTACATACATACCTTATTTTATACCCAGTGACATCATCACTGGGTCTCTTTCAGCTTCTCTCTTCATTTTGCTCAGTTAAGATTTGAAAATAAAAGGTTTGCTGATTGGTCGCCATGCACAGCTGCTCCAGATTGTGTCTGCTCCAGTTTTGCTAAACTCCCCTCTATGTGTCTCTCCGCAATGCAGGCAGATCCTGGCTGGTGGGAGGAGTCAGTCGGGTGCTGTACATAGCTTCCTGAAAACATCACAGCACCCTGCCTTAGTACTCATCTCAAGAGCCTGCAGCTGTGATGCAAGCACTGGACTGGAGTTATGCAACTACTACAATGCCTTGAGGGGCAGGTGTCAGCCTGGAGGGGTAGGCATTCCTTTGGAGGAGTAGGCATTCCTTGGCAGGCTGAATTTTCATGTAGACTAGTCTAGGGGTGATGCTGAGCCTCCATGACTGAAAGAACTGAAATCCAATTATTGAATGCGACGGGCAGGGGACAGTCAGTCTGGGGAGGAAAGTGCTAGATGATGCTGGACATCCTCCAGCCAGCAAATTAGGCAGGCTCTGTCTGATGTACTGCAGCTTCTGATACACATTGTAAGAAGTTCACAGTGTGCAGTGAAATCCGAGTAAGAAATTTCAGTCCAGGAGAGAAATCGGTACAATTGTTCAAGACCGAAGGGAAGGCCAGAGTTCAGCTTTAAAGAAAAGTATATCTCTCCTGTGGCGGCAGATTTTGTCAAGCCTAAAAGTGTATCTAAAGCCCAAACATTTTGGATTTGGATAGAATAGTGAGGGGTGAGTACCCCGGTCAGGTTTTAATTGCTGGGGAAATCCACTCTTGTCTCAGTGACAATTGTCACCAAAATTGATAGAACTGTCACCAGAACAGGAATAAAGTGCATATCTTCCAATAGGAAGACTTATTCTAGAGGAAATAGTTCTCACTTTGGAGAGACTTCATCTCACTTCCTGTTGTGTGTACAGGACAGGAAGTGAAGGGAAATCTCCCAAAAGGGACACCAGTGTGAAAAAAACCCTTAGGGCAGGGGTAGCCAAACTCCAGCCCTCCAGCTGTGGTGAAACTACAAATCCCATGATGCATCTCTCTCCAGGAGTCATGTCTGTGGCTGTGAGAATCTTGCAATGCCTCATTGGATTTGTAGTTCCACCCCACAACTGGAGGGCCGTAGTTTGGCAACCCCTGCCTTAGGGGGCTGTTTATCCTTCTATACTGTATCTACAATGAAGATAAAAGTTGTGGATTTTGGTATACTGGAAACCTAATGACATAGAAGGTAATGATAGGCCTGTGGTATGTAGGAGAGCTCTAAGAAGTGAGGAGTGCAGTATGTGTTCTGCAGTGTATATTAGTCATACCCAGTACCGCCATGCCAGCTTCCTATTATACACGGTTCTACAACGTGCCAGGAACAAATTAGCGACTTCTGATGCTCTCCTCAGCTACCTGTCCAGCTCATTGAAGAGAGAAGCTGATTGGTTGCCCTAAGCAGATGCTCCAGAATTTGATCAATTCCCCTGCATGTATATCCAATTCCTATTGAGGTTACAGCGCAGTGATCCCGCCCCAGACAAAATATTCCTCTATAAATAAGTATATGTATCCCTAACAACTCCCAAACAGTCCTGGCATCTGCCAGAGTTCCCAAAATGCCATCCCGGGCCTGACCCCGGACCTCACCCAGCCGCCTATTGTAACATCTGATGAGACAAGCATTTAAATATGGCTTTTTGTGGTCTGGCGCGTCTCCCCAGGGCAGGCTAAAGCTGCTGAAAATACAACACGCATACAGCTGAGACAGCCCAGCGCCAAGATAATATCACATTGAAAATTCCCCAATGTCCCAGTCACTGCAGACAAATAGACCCGAGGATAATACAAGGCGGCTCATGTGTCCTGGCAGATCCTCTGCTGTTCTGGCTGCAGCTTGTAGAACAGAACATTGTACTACTACAGGGACAGGATGATGAGTGTTCTGGGATATAGGGGGTTAATGGGCCAGCAGGAAGAACCAGCGAACTCTGCGGGGAATAACGGAGATTGACGCTCCCAGACGTGTCATGGCCATCAGACTTTAGGGGGGATAGTGGAAGGCAGGAGAGGTAAGTATTGTGTCTCCTATACAGGGTCCCTTTAAATCTGCTGCAAGTGCCAATATAACTATTGATCTGCCAGACATCCGGTGGCCATATACCGATCGGTTTTAATTGATGACGCCCCCTTTTTCCTCTTCCAGCCCGAGGGTGTCAACAATTAAAACCAATAGGTATATGGCCATCAGTTTTCTGGCAGATCAATAATGGAAGATTGTGTACTCACCTTCAGTAATCTTCCTTTCTTGGCGCATCTTCATGGCAGCACACGAGGGGTTAATTCTCCGCCCCTTAACCCGTTGTGTGCTGCCATGAAGCGACAGGAAAGTTATATTGGCTCTTGCAGCATATTTAAAGGGACCCTGTATAGGAGACACAAATACTTACCTCTCATGCCATTCACTATCACTGCGGAGTCCCCCCTAAAGTCTGATGTAACTCTTAATTGGCTGTCAAATACCCTGGCAGGGGTTCTCCCCCCATCCACACTGCACAGCCAGGATAGGGGAAACCCCTGCCAGGGTATTGTATTTTGACACACCTCCCCTATGTGAGAGGAAAGGGTTTTGTAGTCCCAACTAACTTCCTCTGATAGGGCAACAGTGCTACTCCTCCATAGACAGGTGCAAATGACTGTGGGTGATGGCAGCTGTCATTGTATAGTACAGCACCTCCTCCCCGCCCGCAGCTGACTCTTACATGACTCTCACACAGGAGTTCACACATACGGGGTAGATCAGGAATTTTATATAGAAAAAGCAAAACTGGATAAATACATTTATATCGCTGTGATGATTAGTAAATTCCTGCACTGCCCGGCATGTCTGGAAATAATTCCAATTCTATCTGCCACTCCAGTATGTATGATCACATGACATTGGTTTCCTTTCAGAATAACGTATTACAGGGGTGGGCATCCTCGGCACTCCAGTTTTGGAACTACAATTCCCAAAAGGCATTGCAAGACCCTGACAGTCACAGGCATGACTCCCAGAGTAGAATTCCAGAGTCTTGGTGTCTTCTTTCCAGTACCAGTGCCCCGGGGTGGGTCTCGGGATCTGCAGTGAAATATTACATCCATGTCATATGTTTTTAAAGAGGACCTGTCACTTTGTCCATTTGCAGCATGGCGACACGCATTGCTCCATTGTTTGACACTCCTAGCCCTGGGTAAGCTCAGATGACATCATCCCACTCATCAGGTGACATTGTTCAGGGCTGTTGATTGGCGGCTAGGACCTGAGCGCTGCACCTTGGAGGGAGGTCACATAACCCCCCCCCCATTTCTGATGGATGCCACAGATGAACGGAGCCGCAGGGACGTGCAGAGAACTATTTTTGTTTAATACTTTGCTTTATATACACTATATTGCCAAAAGTATTGGGACACTCCTCCAAATCATTGGATTCAGGTTTTCCGAGAAATTTCCTTGCTACTAAATATTCCACGGTCACCTGTTAGTGTTATTATAACAAAGTGGAAGCAACTGGGAACAACAGCAACTCAGCCACGAAGTAGTAGGCCATGTAAAACGACAGAGCGGAGTCAGCGCATGCTGAAGTGCACAGGGCGCAGAAGTCGCCAACTGTCTGCAGAGTCAATATCTACAGACCTCCAAACTTCGTGTGGCCTTCAGATTGGCGCAACAACAGTGCGTAGAGAGCTTCATGGAAAATGCAAAGCGTCGGGTGCAGTGGTGTAAAGCACGCCGCTACTGAACTCCAGAGAAGGGGAGACGTGTTCTCTGGAGTGACGAATCACGCTTCTCTGTCTGGCAATCCGATGGACGTGTCTGGGTTTGGCAGTTGCCAGGGGAACGGTACTTGCCTGACTGCATTGTGCCAAGTGTAAAGTTTGGTGGAGGGGGGATTATGGGGGGGGAGTTGTTTTTCAGGGGCTTGGCCCCTTAGTTCCAGTGAAGGGAACTCTTAAGGCATCAGCATACCAAGACATTTTGGACAATTTCATGCTCCCAACTTTGTGGGAACAATTTGGGGATGGCCCCTTCCTGTTCCAACATGACTGCGCACCAGTACACAAAGCAAGGTCCATAAAGACATGGATGAGGGAGTTTGGGATGGAGGAACGTGACTGGCCTGCACAGAGTCCTGACCTCAACCCCATAGAACACCTTTGGGATGAATTAGAGCGGAGACTGCGAGCCCGGCCTTCTCCTCCAACATCAGTACCTGACCTCACAAATGTGCTTCTGGAAAAATGGTCAAACATTCCCATAGACACACCCCTAAACCTTGTGGACGCCTTCCCAGAAGAGTTGAAGCTGTTATAGCGGCAAAGGGCGGAGCCAACTCAATATTGAACCCTACGGACTAAGACTGGGATGCCATTAAAGTTCATGTGCGTGTAAAGGCCGGCGTCCCAATACTTTGGCCAATATAGTGTGTGTCATCATTTTGTAGTTTATATGATTTTCATGAAATAGGAAATTTATAAACATAATCTTCCTTTAGAAATCTGCTGGGGGAGTTTTGTCTTTAAACACCCAACAACTTTTGGTTACTGTGATGCTGACCCTATGGCTTATAGGTGAAGCTTTTTTGCCTCCTCTGGTTTCTCCCATCCCCCGCTATGTAAATGTTTTAATAAAATCATTTATTTGAGTTACCGTATTTTAGATCCAGTGATGTCATCTATACAATGCAGGCAGATCAGGGCTGGTGGGAGGCGCAAGCAGGGCGCTGTACGTAGCTTCCTGATAACATCACAGCTCACACACCAGGTGACCAGGAAGCATGGAGTTGCCTTTCTAGCCAATCAAGAGGCTAGGGGGCGGGTAATGACTCGCCGCTTGGCTTCCTGGTTGCCCAACTTCCCAAACGATCAGGAAGCCGGGTAGCAAGTCATTACATGTCGGCCAACTTCCTGAAGTTCCGGTTTTGGAATAAGCATTGGGAATATTTGGGCAAGTATGAGTGTCGGTGCATCCCGACTTTCCATGATTAAAAAACTGTAATCTATTGAATGAAAGGGGCGGGGCAAGGGTCAGTACAGCTGGGTATTAAAGTGCTAGATGATGCTGGATGTTCTCCAGCCAGGAAATGAGGCGGAATCTATCTGACTTGCTGCAGCTTCTGATGCACATTGGGAGAGGCTCACAGCGTGCAGTGATACCAGAAAAAACTATTCCAGTCCAGGAGAGGAGCCGCTACAACTGAACAAGACTGAAGGGGAAGCCGGAGTTCAGCTTTAAAGATATAAGTCACTGACCTTTAACAAGCAGGCAATTAGCAAGTCAGAGAAAAGACCTGATCTACATATGTGTTCGTCTATACAGCCGCCGGATCGTTTGTTCCGATCGCCGGCATGTGCTGCCCCCTCTGCCGCCGCCGCCGACTTCCCCTGTCCCCTACGCAGGGCCCGGGACCGGCATGGAAGGTCTCCTCTGACAGATCGGAGGGAGATCAGCAAGCTTCCGGCCGCTCATCTCTCCTCCGATCACTGGACCCGGAAGTGATGTGTATTACATCATTTCCGGTGTCACTAGTTACATTCTCCACCTCTTAGAGCCGGATGAGCCAGCTGGTGAAGCAGATCTCTGCTTCCTCAGCTTCTTTGGGGTCCCTAGCTTAGGGTTAGTTTGGGACCTCTTTATGGATAACTCCATAAAGAGGACCTGTCACATTATATTTGCTATTACCTAGGGTGCTTGTTAGCCCCCTATGTGATAGCAATAAAGTTGGTGTAACATTTTTTTTTTAAAATGCAAAAAAACATTTTTTAAGTCCCCGACCCCCCCCCGTGCATGGACACACATACGCAAACAGGCGTCGGATGCGCCTACGTGCAAAAACGAAAGCTCATCTTTCCTCCGATGACTGGAGGATATGTAACCCATGTTAGATATCGCCGCGAACATCGCAGTGAGAGCAATAATTCTAGGTCCATTACTCACTGATAACACTAAACTGATGAGCGATAAAAGCTTTTAAAGTGTCCCCCATGGGAAATTTTGGTTATTGTAGTTTTTTGCCGCTTCACGGACGCTCGCAATTTTAAGGCTTGACATGTTTGGTATCTATTTACCCAGTGTGACACCGTCTTTTATATTTTACTAAAAAATTGGGTATTATATTCTGTTTCTGTGCACTAAATTTCATTTTAGTGTATTTTATCCTAAAAAAATACGGGTTTGATAAACATTTGCGCAAATACCTTGCGACATACAAAATTGCAACTAGCATCTTTATATTCTACATGGCCTCTGCTTTCAGAACATATATCATTGTTTGGGGGTCTGTAGCTTTTTTCTAGCCAAAAATTCAGATTTTATCATGTGTGTGCAAATGTAAGAAATTGCTCTGGGCAGCAAGGGGTTAAACACACAATCACATGAATTGCCATTGGCTTCCCCCAGGAAGTCAGGAGCTGACAGTGTCACAGCACGGAAACATGTCGGGCTCCCATGGTGATGATGGACTCTCAGGGTGCACTGGGCACAGACTTCTTCTGGGGTGTCACCAGTGTAGACATTGGGGTCTCCTCCTTCCCTAGCTATGGACACGTTATAATGAAGATGGTGGACAGGCTGTGAATGGCGCTGGGTCTAGCAGGACGATGGGGGAGAAGCAGCTTACCGGCTCCATGGCTGTTCAGAAGGCTGGCCGCATGCAATCACTGCATTGTTTATACTGAGGAGTCGGTTACTAGGCGAGTCGTCTCTGTGGGCTGTGAATGGCAGGAGGAGGAAGAGGAGTGACTACAGGAGTGAGAGGAATCTGCGAGCTGAATGTGCTGGAATGATAAATCTTTGGGTTGTCACCAGAACAGGAATAGATGGGAACACTAGTTGTGGTGATCTTGCTGACCACCAGGGATTTCACTTGTTTTGAAGGGATTTCCTGTATTGGAAGTGAAGAGGGATCTCCGCAATGGGACACAGATGACACAAGCTGACGGGTTATAACACCACACCGCAATTGTAACGCAGAATGGAAGGTCTGAACCTCTACGGACCTGGGGCTGGGGGGTGAGCAATCCAGAAGCCTGTGTGATGCTCCGATCGCAGTTGCAATGCTCTGCAGAGCTCGATGGGAAAAATTTGGCAAATGCAATTTTTTTATTATATCGAGGTTGGTGCATTTATTACATGTTTGCATTAAACTTTCTTTTTTTGTCCTATTCTGATGTGAAGAGGGCTCCTGATAAAAACAGGGGGGCTGATGTGAAAGGGGGAGACTCTGATGGGAAGGGCGGAACCCCATGGCCTTTCCCCCCCTTTTTTGTTTTGGGTGGCCCCATAGAACTCATACCAGACCTGTATCTAGGATATTAGTCTGGTATGGATTTTGGGGGGAACCACATGTAATTCAGAACTCTGAAGTAAAGTGGGGACTGGGAACTCTAATATGCTCTTGGTGTGAAGAGGGGTCCTGATATGAAAGGGGCTCCTGATGTGAAGAGGACTCCTGATGTGAAGAGGGCTCCTGATGTGAAGAGGGCTCCTGATATGAAAGTGGCTTCTGATGTGAAAGTGGCTCCTGATGTGAAGAGGACTCCTGATGTGAAGAGGACTCCTGATGTGAAAGGGGCTCCTGATGTGAAGAGAACTCCTGATGTGAAGAGAACTCCTGATGTGAAGAGAACTCCTGATGTGAAGAGGACTCCTGATGTGAAGAGGACTCCTGATGTGAAGAGAACTCCTGATGTGAAGAGGACTCCTGATATGAAAGGGGCTCCTGATGTGAAGAGAACTCCTGATGTGAAGAGGACTCCTGATGTGAAGAGGACTCCTGATGTGAAAGGGGCTCCTGATGTGAAGAGAACTCCTGATGTGAAGAGGACTCCTGATATTAAAGGGGCTCCTGATGTGAAGAGGACTCCTGATGTGAAGAGAACTCCTGATGTGAAAAGAACTCCAGATATGAAAGGGGCTCCTGATGTGAAGAGAACTCCTGATGTGAAGAGGACTCCTGATATAAAAGGGGCTCCTGATGTGAAGAGAACTCCTGATGTGAAGAGGACTCCTGATATAAAAGGGGCTCCTGATGTGAAGAGAACTCCTGATATGAAAGGGGCTCCTGATGTGAAGAGAACTCCTGATATGAAAGGGGCTCCTGATGTGAAGAGAGCTCTAAATGTAAAAGGGGCTCCTAATGTGAAAGGGGCTTGTAATGTGAAGGAGGAGTTTGGTGTGGAGTGGGGCTCCTGATGAGAAAAGGGTTCCTCATGTAAAAAGGGCTCCTGATGTGAAGAGGGCTTCTGATGTGAAGAGGGCTCCTGATAGAAACAGGGGGTCTGATGTGAAGGGGGGGACCTTGTGGCTTTTTTTGCATTGGGTGCCCCCTTAGAACTCATACCAGATCTGTATCTAGTATAAGGGTCTGGTATGGATTTTCAGGGGAACCACATGTCATTTTTTGCATTTTACACCGGGGTGCCTCGTGATTTTGCATAGACTGCAATAGACTAACCAAACATTGGAAACCATCAATGTACAAACTATTCTGATCTGTCAGCAGTAAACATACAGTGAGATGTACTTTACCTTTAGTGACCCCCACCAGGGGTGGGCAAACTCTGGCCCTCCAGCTGTGGTAAAACTGCAAATCCCATCATGCATCTGTCTCTGGGAGTCATAACTGTGGCTGAGAAAGTCTTGCAATGCCTAGTGGGATTTGTAGTTTCACAACAGCTGGAGGGCCTGAGTTTGCCTACCCCTGCAGATTGACAATGTTTCTTCAAACTATACAATACATTGACCTGTATCAGCAAGGAATAATAAATACCAGGGCTTCCTATAAAGGATAAGTCACCATCAACATGCTGAAGAAAATATATTTATTGAATATAAGATTAGAGATGTTACCATGTAAAGAATAATGTAGAAATATGTTTTCCAACAGAACAGTAAAGCGAGCATGAAGCTGAACCTCCTACACCGAGATCCCAAATTCCCTCTGCAAAAAGCAAAAGCTGGCGTCGTTCCTGAAGGAAGATCACACCGCAAATTCTGTCTAAGTTACAACAAGTCAAACAAGATGGCTGCAGCCAGGTCTTTGGCATCATACCCTCTCATGAGGGCTGACATGTCTATGGAGATACCAGGGAGTGTAATGATAAAATGCCTCTCCGCTACCTGGGAACTCAGAGGGGACGAGGACGAGTCTGATGACCAGTGCTGTGACCTCCATTCAGCTCACTTCACTAGACTATATAGAGGCTCTTCTCTATAACAATATAAGTCAGCCTTTTGTAGAACTTTACACCACACCTCACGGGTTGCAGTTAAAACGACCAATTTGGTTTCTAATTTGAAGTGCTTTCCTTTTTGAGAATGTAAAACTAAAGATCCTACCTAAGGGGAGACACAACAAGGGGCCCGCTACAACGTCTCCTAAGCTGAAACCCCTCTTCTGTGCCCCTCCAGGGTCCCAGGTGCTCTCTGTCACTATGGTCTTGTCTTCCCAGACATTAGCTGTCCATCCCAAAAACCAAAAAGAGGATTGCGACTGGATGCTGCCCGGTGGATAGTGAACAAGGCCTAGCTCTGAGGTAGAGGCCATGGTGAAAGAGTATACTTGGGTCCTCCAGGTGCTGACCCTCGATCCTAAAGGAAAAATGAAGGCCACCATAGCTGAAGCCTCCTTCTGAACACGCACCCTAGCTTGCAGTCATGCCCATTATTTCCTGAGTCAATGGTCCAATACTAATGTGACTTCGGGGTCTGTGACTGAGCACTAAACCAAGTAATCAAAAACATGGAAGTCCCATCTGACTCCTGACCGACATGAAGCTGTAATTCGCTGGGTGGCTTGTACACTGACCATGGATGGCACCATAAATCAATCAGTAGAGGGTGAAGAAGTCACCATCACTCCAATATTTGCTCAACCAACCCATCTTGATTGATGTCAGAAGGTTTTACGTTGTGATGTAACCTTTCGACATCAATATAGATGGGTTGGTTGAGCAAATATTGGCGTGCCAGTGACTTCTTCATCCTCTATTGAGCACTTAGGGCAGCTTCACACCATTTTCCGGAGCAGATCTGGTCTGGAAAAAGGTGTAAACCTGCCTGCTGTTCCTGTGCATTCCAGACCAGAGAAAGTGAGACATGTAGTATTTTTTGGGTCTGGTCTGGAATGGACTGCGCTGGTGTGAACAGAGGCCAGAAATAGCATAGGGATACATAAGGATGCATTGTGGTTCCGGAAACAATCTTGTCTGGAGATGATCTGGATGTGGTGTGAATAGGCCTTAAAAGAAGACACAGTCCAGAAAGCAGCATGTTCAGCAGGTCAGAAATGGTGGCCCCCCATGTTTTCCTTCATGCCCTTTAACCTTCTGCGGATGCCTAATCCAAGGTAGGACTTTTAGCATTGCATTATCAGAAAGGTGGACAGGTTTGCTTTGAGTGGCTGGAACCCATCAAAGGACCGGCTAGTAATGATCAACCTTCATCTGACAGCAATTTATAACAAACAGCTCTAAACATTACAAAAGCAAACTGGCTTTGGCATTGGCAACTCTTTCCAGCAATGGAAGTATGAACTCCGCACCATAGTCTGCACTAACCTATATGGGACATGTACTGGGCTGTGGTGTAAAAGACAAACATCAATACACAAATAAGTGTGTATCGTCCGCACATATAATCCACTGTATTTCTGTTTTCAGCCCCCGGCCAGTACAGACTGAGTGGACGCTGAGACAACCTAGTCCACTTCTTCAATGGTGGGTCCTCCTGCTCCTCCGCCTGCCCCTCCACTTGCTCCTCCACCGGTGGCTCCTGGGTTAGGAGCTCCACCCTGGTAAAGCTTGGTCATGATTGGATTGCATACTTTCTCCAGTTCTTTCTGCTGATGCTCATACTCATCTTTCTCAGCCATCTGGTTCTTGTCTAGCCAATCGAGAACTGCTTTGCACTTGGACAAGATCTTCTCTTTGTCCTGGTCGCCCAACTTACCCTTCAGCTTCTCATCTTCCATGGTCTGCTTGACCTGGTAGGCGTAAGACTCTAACCCGTTCTTAGCAGATACCCTATCACGGTTGGACTCGTCCTCCACCTTGTACTTCTCGGCATCGTTCACCATACGGTCAATGTCTTCTTTGCTCAGGCGACCTTTGTCATTGGTGATGGTGATTTTGTTTTCTTTGCCTGTGCTCTTGTCCGCTGCCGTCACGTTCAGTATGCCATTTGCATCGATATCGAAAGTTACCTGAAGAAGGAAAACCAAATGCAAATGTTAGAATGAAATGTGGATCATAAAGTAAACCTGGCGTGGAAGTTGGTGACCTTCTTCTGAAAATGCTATTCACCTGGCTGATATTCTAAATAATGTGCTTCCGTAGGGTTTCTGGAACAAGTATCAACATCAAGAAAAGGGAAAGAGGAGTCTTTATATGTAGAAGAGCCTGTGATTAGCACCTCAAAGGGCTGGAGAAAGAGAGTCACCATAGGCAACCTCTATGTTCCACTCATTAGAGAGAATTCCATTAAAGCCGAACTCCACGCAGATATAAAAGACAAATGGTTGCAACTCTTTCATCATTAAATGTATTTCGTTTCTAGATGCAAGCAGTGTAAGCACCGGAATATGACTTGATATTGGCCTGACAAACTGTACAGCAGAGCTCAGATTGGGGGAGGAAGAAGCTGCACAAGAAGCCAAACCCTGGTGGGCTTCTTATTGCTAACATTCAACATGCTGACCTGCACTATTGCCCACAATCACTGTAGTAGGGCACGTGGCCAACTGTGACTCCACATAATATCCACATACAAGAAACAGCCAGTACCCCTACACTGGAGCTATGGGGGAAATAATAAAACTGGGGCAGGCAAAATCTTGAGCAGTTGCCCTTAGTAATCCAATCAGATTCTCTCATCATTTAAGCTTTGAAAATGAAAGAGAGAAGCTGATTGGTTGCCATGGACAACTGCTCCAGATTACGTCTGGTCCAGTGTTGATAAATTCCCCTCTTTGCATTAAAAACAGAGATGTAAGTAGCAAATATTTGCAAATCTATGTGAAAGTCCCACAGCCCCATTAGGGTCCCTCTATATAGTATGGTCCCTCACTCTAATCTAACGAAGCCACCAACCTGGGACATACACAGCAATAAACAGATTAAAGGCAGGTATGGCCGGAGGTAACAGATTCCTCCTTAAACCACCAGAAGCCAAGAACAGCACAAAGGCAGCTAAGGGTCTTTATTTATTGCTGTGTATATTGCAGGATGGGAGCTTTGTTTGATGAGAGATAGGGACCACAGTATAGAGAGGGACCTTGGTAGGGCGGTGCGGCTTCCACATAGATTTGCACGGGGGGGGGATTTATTAAAAGTGCTGAAGACAAAATCTGGAGCCACTGTGCATGGCAACCAATCAGCTTTTCTCTCTCATTTTCAAATCTTACCTGAGCAATCTGAAGAGAGATGCTGATTGGTTGCCATGGGCAACTGCTCCAGATTCTCCCTGCTCCAGTTTTGATAAATAAATTCCCCCCCATTGTGTTTAAGGCGTGTTGGCTATTTCTTTGCAGATTTGGTATGTGATGGTAAGTGAGGAACCCTGGATAGCAATACAAATCATTTCCTATTATGCAAATCCAAGTTTTGGCTGGACGTGCCCTATAAACTCTGCTTTTGATGGGAACATTACAGACGTCCTGGCGTTCTTTGTCTCATACTCATGTGAAGAACACAGATCTGACAATCTGCAACCCTGCCAAATGTTATCACCCCATGAATCGGGCAAGCTGTCTTTGCTCACTATGTAGAATGGCAGAGCTGCTTTCTTGTGTCTGTCAATAAGTCTGACATTAGGACCGCCTTGTCCCCTTCATAGGGATCGCACTATCTCGGCTTATTTACCCCTATGGATGCAGCAGGAGTCGATACCACCATGGTATGGAGGGCAGAGCTTGGAACTTTAGAAGACCCTATAACAGATGTGAGTTGAGTTGTCCTGTATTCAGCTCACCAAAGTCCAGCCACAGCTAAAATATCAGTTTAATGGACTTTAATCATTGGAAGGCCTCCTCTACTATTGGCTGTAATGCTATTTAGTGACTGAAGAGCCACATGTATGACTACACTGAATGTAATGCATTCTAGGACTCCATCCCTATTAGTCATAGCCTGTGTTAGGAATCTTTCTTCATAGAAATGTCATGTTCACCACTCAAGTGTACAGTGTAAAGTAAACTGTGTACTAGCAACAGATATTAGAGCAGGGGATAAGACTGAAGAGGCGGAGGGGACATTTACAGTGTACAGCTGACCATACGCAGCCTGAAGTTCAGCTGATTCACAGGAACTCTATGAAATTCAAGCTGTAGGTGGCCCTACCTATCGCTCGGGTCCCCAAACTTCAACTGAAAAAAAACGAAGGAGCCAGGCGGAAAAAAATTGGGCTAAACGCTGGCTGCTGCCGTTCACTATGTGTGTATTCTGAGAGCTGCAGGCGCTGGCTGTCAGTATACAATAGCTGGCAGGGGAGATTCGTCCATCCATGTTTAGTGTGGACGGAGGAACCGAGTGGAATCTTTATGTGCATGGCCACCCACTATGGGCCAGGACTGTCTAAGGCAGCAGTTCTCCACCTTTCTAGTGCCGCGACCCTTTGATAAAATTGCTCAAGTTGTGGCGACCGATAACAGTAAAATTATTTTCGTTGCTGTGATTTTTGCTACCGTCATCGGCTCCCGGCCGCCCGGGAGAGAAACACTTTCTCCCGGAAAGGTTTACTCTGCTCGATCGAGCAGAGTAAACCTTTCCCTACTCTGGTTTCTTTTTTTTTCTGACATTGGAGCCGCCGTCAGTCAGAAAGAAAAAAAAACAGCATAGGAATGCATAGCTAGATTCCTAGTGGCTATTTCAATTTGCAATATCCAATAGCAAGCTGGTTATTGCACCCGCCCTCTGCTGCTGTCAATCACTAGAAGAGGACCTGATGGAAAACTTCAGGTCCCCCACTGCTGATTGACAGCAGCAGTGGGCGGGTGCAATAGCTAGTTTGCTATTGACTATTGCAAAGTGAAATAGCCAATAGGAATCTAGCTATGCATTCCTATGCTTTTTTTTTTTCTAAAAGCCGGCGGCTCCAATGTCAGAAAAAAAAAACGAGGGTAGGGAAAGGTTTACTCTGCTCGATCGAGCAGATAAACCTTTCCGGGAGAAAGTGTTTCTCTCCCGGGCGGCCGGGAGCTGCTATCTAATAGCGGGAGACTCCTTGAGCGTCCGGGAGAGTTGGGATGTCTTTAGGCGCCACCCAGGCAAATCGTCATTCGACCCCTGACGGGGTCGCGACCCACAGGTTGAGAACCGCTGCTCTAAGGGCTGGAGAGGAGAGAGGAAGGATCTCCCACACCACCAGGAGCCGGCTCAAGCAAACTGGACCATAACTCTAAATGTTTCTTAGTAGCCCCACGGTTCTCATATGTAATTGTCTGAAAACATATCAGTTTATTCACCCATCTTAGTACATCAGCGATCTGGAGATTGCCAAGGCCAAGTGTGAATCCCGATCTCTATAAAGGCCAACTGCAGTGAAAAGTTTTGTTCTGAATAGGCCGGGGAAGTAATAGAAACCCTGCAGAGTTTTTGCTGTGTTTCTGTATTGGAGGTTTCTACTCATTTTGTATTCCTCTGATACTACTGGACAGGAAGTGAGTAGAAATCTCCCTGTGGGATTCGGGTGATGTGACACAGGAGGTATGGGAGGAAGTTCTTCAATCATTTCACCGGGTCTCCTTCTCACATATTGACTCATTGACTCTTTATCCTGCCTAGGGTGTATCGCTTTCCTTCATTAGATAGGGGTGACAGAGACCCCCTGCTGTGCCAAATGTGGTTCATATCCTGGGGACCTCCAGCATTCCCTTCAGTGGGGCTATCTCAGCACTGCAAGGGTTAACTGCTCATTTTTATTTTTTTTCTCTCTAGGGGATGGAATAAAGCAGATACATTCATCTGATCCCATCCTTGGCCCCTCCAGGCTGCTAGACTGGTCCCCATAGCCTCTTCTTCCCTAGGCTTCGGCGGTCTAACATCATCACCCAGGTTCATTGGCTTGTAATAGATGTGAGGAAGCTGAGGGACATTCTACAGCTGGAGTGGGAGGGGAGAGAGGTGACTGCAGACCAACCGCTGCGGAACTGAAGATCAGGTGAGTCAATCTGCTTTATTCCATCCCCTATTGGCTATTTCAAATTGCAATAGCAGGCTGGCTATTGCACTCGCCCACTGTCTTCTGTCAATCAGCAGAGAAGGCACCTGAAGGAGAAAGTTTGAGTATTGCTCACAGCCGATGGATGGGACACTTGTCGTCGGCTTTTTAGTGCCGGCAGAGGTGCAGCGACGGGAGAAGGGCGGTTGGTCCAAAGGCAGGGGCGCAGCAACGGGACGGTGGGCGGGGCACAGCAGCTGACAGCGCTTTCTCCTCCCCGCTGGGTGCCGGCTGCACTAGTCTGTGTCCCCTCCTATCCCCACTGCCTCTGCTGATACAGGTGAGGAGAGCAGCAGGGATCGAAGTAGGGCTGCAACAACTAATCGACATAATCGATTATAATCGATTATTGAAAAAGTTGTCAACTTTTTCAATAATCGATTAATCGGCTTTTGATAAGGTGCCCCTGTCCACAGCTCCACACACGTTGCGCTCCCCACCTCACGCTCGCCGCTGCCAGACCCGCCCGCATCCAGGCTACACCTCCTCCCCGCCTCACGCTCACCGCCCGCCCACATCCACGATCGGCACAGGGACGCAGGGAGAAGTAGTAAGGAGGAGAAGGTGTGTGGGGGGGATGACAGCGGCAGATAGACAGGCCCCATCTCAGAAGCAAGTTGCTGGAAGACTGCTCAGGTAAGCCTGCACTTTCCCACACATGGTGCTCTATAATGTATTGCTGGGATTTTTATTCCTCTGTAGCTGATGGTACATTGTGCTGTACTGTATATTATACAGAGCAATGTACCATCAGCTATAGAGGAATACATTATACACTGTATGTATAATGTATTGCAGGGATTTGTTGTATTCCTATATAGCTGATGGTATTCTGCATTGCGCTGTATAGAGGACTACAAATCCCAGCAATAATACGTTATACAGCACAATACCACCAGCTATAGAGGAGTACAACAAATCCCAGCAATAATACATTATACAGCACAATGCCGAACACCACCAGCTATAGAGGACTACAAAACCCAGCAATAGTACATTATACAGCGCAATGCAGAATACCGCCATCTATAATGTATTATTGCTGGGTTTTGTAGTCCTCTATAGCCGGTGCCATTCTGCATTCATTCAATTTTACACTTTTAATTTCACTATATTGCACACCACACTTTTTTTTTTCTTTTTTACTTCCACCGCTCCAAGTTTGCTCCTGTGATGGACTACAATCGCAATACAAACTAGCAGTCCCATCAATGGAGCCGTTTTTTTTAAACTTTAATTTTCTATCCGATTAACCGATTAATTGAACTTAATAATCGGCTAACTAATCGATTATGAAAATAATCGTTAGCTGCAGCTCTAGATCGAAGGGGACACACAGACAGCTGCAGCCAGCGCCCAGCATGGAGGAGAACAGGGGAGCATAGCTGATTACAGAGGCAATGGCGGGGAGGCAGTGAACAGGCTGACAAAAGCCCTGGCGCTAGGATGCAATTATCAGTCGCCATGACGCCTGGGATTTGTCGTGCCCTGACTTATAGGAACCGTTCATTTATTCTTTTCTTGCAGGAGACACTGTGTTCTTTATACACAGCAAAGCACCAGTCATATACGGTAGTAATGTAATGTAATGAATATAAATGCCATAATGCATATTTACGCACATTCAGGTACATATAGTTTAGCTAGAAATCTCTGCGTCCAGGGGCAGGTTTAATACTCTGAACGCGGGTACATTGGATGATCCGGGAAGTATAAAAGTTTGTTTTTACTTCCCAGATCAATTTCTCCTTCCTTTCAATAAACCAAATGCAGGGGACCGTGTGACTGAGGGCTAACGCTCCCCTGGATCGTTCCAATACCACCCCTTCCCCCCACCGTTACCCAAAAATAAGATAACCCTTTCATTGCTTCTATACACATTCCGCTCTTATTCTGGCCATACACAGTAATCATTCGACACTTTCATCCAGCGGCGTAAATGACAGATTGGGGCGTCCTACCAACAATAGGAGTCAATGACAAGGGTGCTGCACTGGCAGTACGTGGCACCTATTCACATGGGCACGTTGACATGCCTTTTGCAACACAACAAAATGCATGCACAAAATAATAATGTCTTTGTAAAGGGACCCCACCCCCCCCCCACCACTCACACACTCA
>NW_017306280.1:1242013-1253900 GCF_000935625.1 Nanorana parkeri | reverse complement strand
TATTTGCTTTGTAAAGGGGCCCCCCCCCCCCACCCCAATTATACGCTCCTTACCAGCACTCCTGCCTCCGCTGCAGCACATACTGAAATTTAAACTGACCCTGATTTAACTCCATTACAAAAACTAGAGGCCACCACCTAAAATTGGTGGAAAAGAAATTCCAGCACAAGGGGCGAAGGGGGTTCTTCACAGTAAGATCAGTTAGGGTCTGGAACTCACTGCCACAGACGGTGATTTCAGCAAAAAACGTGGAATTGTTCAAGAAACTTTTGGACGATTTCTTAAGGGACCGTAATATACAGGGGTACGGGTACTCCTAGAATGAGATCCTAATAGGTTGGACTTGATGGACTAATGTCTTTATTCAACCTCAAATACTATGTAACTATATGTGGAATCAGATTTTCCAAACTGGTCCTGGGTTGTTTCCAAACCTCTAATTGTATAAAGAGGCGGCTTCTTTTCTCCCCTGAGGATGCATGGAGTGAGCACAAGACCACGTCACCTCACTTCACACTGGCAGTTGCCCGTGGCAGCCAATCAGCTTTCATCTTCAAACCTGAACTGAACAAACTTAAAAAAGAAGTTACTATGGGCAACTGCTCCAGATTCTGCCTGCTCCAGTTTTGATAAATCCCCCTCCTGGTATTATTGCTATTTCATCATTATATAATCATTCCTATATCACATTATACATTATTATTAGGCATTGTCCTCCAGCTTTCAGAATGAAGACATCCCACCAACATCATTCATCGGCCTCAATAATAACTGCTGAGCTGTGAAGTTTGTGGTTGAGATCTGCTACAAACTGCTACATGGGCAACAAGTGGGGCTTATTCACACTGACACACAGGGCTTGATTTAGTAAAGGAGTAGAGCACATTCACTGTGCAAAGTGAATGATCACTAGGTGAATGAGGTGACTCTTATTAATACCTGCAAAGAATACCCGATCGTGAAACAAAAAAAAACATTTTTATTGCCGTGATTGGATGATTGTCAGCTCACTTTCACCACCTTTAATAAGCTAAGTGACAATTTACTTTGCAAAGTTAAAATTCTCTGTTAGTTAAACAGTCCGTAGGTCTTTAGTAAATCAACACCAAAGTGAACACAGCCTCACGTTATTTTCTGAAGAGAGAAGCTGATTGGTTGCCCTGGGCAACTGCTCTAGATTCTGCTAAATTCCCCCCACTTTGTGGGAATGTATCAAAACAGGAGCAGGAGGAATCTGGAGCATGGCAACCAAACAGCTTCTCTTTTCAATTTGTACTGTTGAGGTTTGCAAATGAAAGCGAGAACCTGATTGGTTGCCATGGGTAACTGTGCCACATTCTGCTGCTCCAGTTTTGGTAAATTCCCTTTTATGTATAGCAAATGTTAACTATGCTAGGGGTGGACAAATTAATATGGAATCCAGGAGCCATCAGGATTGGTCAGCGCCATTGACAACATCTAGAGAAACCCTCAAAAGTGAGACGCCAGGCGTCATTTTCAAGGAGCTATGGCGACCTGGCTCCTGGGTTTAGTCCAACCCTGCCCTATCTCTGTGTACGGTCTCTGCTTTGGTACATCAGCCCTATTGCCATGCATTCTGCTACGTATTCCAACACAGCAGAATGCACACACAGAGAATCCAGGACCTGGTCACTGGGGAGGTTCCTGCAAGCTGCATTGATCTTTAGTCCGTCAGTCAGATCATCGATGCAGCAGGAACTAGTGTGAACTAACACAACCTAATGCCTGTTCACCCCCCTTCAGTGTATTACCTCAATCTGCGGCACCCCTCTGGGCGCTGGGGGGATCCCGGTCAGGTCGAACTTCCCCAGCAGGTTGTTATCCTTGGTCATGGACCTCTCGCCCTCGTACACCTGGATCAGCACGCTGTTCTGGTTGTCGGAGTAGGTGGTGAAGGTCTGCGTCTGCTTGGTGGGGATGGTGGTGTTCCTCTTAATGAGCGGCGTCATCACCCCGCCTGCCGTTTCAATGCCCAGCGAAAGTGGCGCCACGTCAAGCAGCAGCAGGTCCTGCACATTCTCCGACTTGTCCCCGGTCAGGATGGCCGCCTGCACCGCCGCCCCGTACGCCACTGCCTCGTCGGGGTTGATGCTCTTGTTGAGCTCCTTGCCGTTGAAGAAGTCCTGCAGCATCTTCTGGATCTTGGGGATGCGGGTGGAGCCGCCGACCAGCACGATCTCCTGGATCTGCGCCTTGTCCAGCTTGGCGTCGCGCAGCGACTTCTCCACCGGCTCCAGAGTGCCGCGGAACAGGTCGCCGTTGAGCTCCTCGAAGCGGGCGCGGGTGATGGATGTGTAGAAGTCGGTGCCTTCGTAGAGCGAGTCGATCTCGATGCTGGCCTGGGTGCTGGAGGACAGGGTGCGCTTGGCACGCTCGCAGGCCGTTCGCAGACGCCGCAGGGCGCGTTTGTTGCTGCTTAGGTCTTTCTTGTGCTTGCGCTTGAACTCGTCCGCGAAGTGGTTGACCATGCGGTTGTCAAAGTCCTCGCCCCCAAGGTGAGTGTCGCCGGCCGTGGACTTGACCTCGAAGATGCCGTCGTCGATGGTGAGCACGGACACATCGAAGGTGCCACCGCCCAGGTCGAAGATGAGGACGTTTCGCTCTCCGGTGCCCTTCTTGTCCAGGCCGTAGGCGATGGCGGCAGCAGTGGGCTCATTAATGATGCGCAGCACGTTGATTCCGGAGATGGTGCCCGCGTCCTTGGTGGCCTGCCGCTGCGAGTCGTTAAAGTAGGCCGGCACGGTGACAACGGCGTTGGGCACCTGGCGACCCAGGTAAGCCTCGGCGATCTCCTTCATCTTGGTCAGCACCATGGACGAGATCTCCTCGGGGGAGAAGGTCTTCATCTCACCCTTGTACTCCACCTGCACCTTGGGTTTCCCCCCGTCGTTCACCACGGTGAAGGGCCAATGCTTCATGTCAGACTGCACGGTGGAGTCGTCGAAGCGCCGGCCTATCAGACGCTTGGCATCAAAGACCGTGTTGTTGGGGTTCATGGCCACCTGGTTCTTGGCTGCATCGCCTATCAGCCTCTCTGTGTCAGTGAAGGCAACATAGCTGGGGGTGGTGCGGTTGCCCTGGTCATTGGCAATGATCTCCACCTTGCCAAGCTGGAAGACCCCCACGCAGGAGTAGGTGGTGCCCAGGTCGATGCCCACTGCCGGACCGCAAGCGGACATGTTTCGTTGTAATTTATTTCAGCTCACCTCACGTGCTGCTCAAGCTCAACTACTGCGCGGCGGCTCTGTCCGTGAGCTCTTTTATAATGCCCCGCCCTCCTCTCCTGGTGCCAGCCGGCTAGCGAATTTCAGCCAATCGGCGGAAGCGGCAGCGGCTCTGAGCCCCGCGGGCACTGCCGTCACCAACTCTTGCGCGATTGGACTGCCCCCTCTACCAATGAAAACTCTCCTCCGCTTGCGGGCGGGACGTTCTTCACATGCACGAGAGTCGCATAGCCATGGCAACGCAGGTGAAGCGATGCCAGGACGGGCGTGATCGCCGCGCTCCAGGGATCTCAGGCAGCCAATGGAAGCGCGGGGAGGCGGTTCATGTGGCGCGGCACGCTGGAGTTTGACAGCTGGGCGTGGCCTGTTGTGTTTATAATTCCTCAGGTCCGGTTAAATGCCAAATGCCTTTCCGCGGAGAACAGGCGGCTGAGGAGAGTTTATCCTTATTTGGTTCCAGCAGATAAATGCTGCACTTCGTGCAAGTATGGCAAAAATTCCTTCTGTAATGTGCAAGCTGAAGGAAATAAATATATAGTGAGTCAGAGCACATCATACCTAAAGGGATGCTGTCATACTGGACATGGACACTGCAATCTCAAATAGATTTGATCAATAAAGGCAAAGTGCAGATTTTAAAAAAAATAAATGCACACACATTATAAAAAAAAAGTGCATTTATTATTTTTTGCATTTGCTCCTGCAAAGTATTGCAGTCAGGGATCGTGGGTGCACTGCTCTGGCTCCTGCAGACTCTTCCTCTCAGTCCCTGTCCATTAGACATGTGCAGGGCAAAAACATTTGTTTTGGACAAAACAAATGAAAAACATTTTCATTTGTTTCGTCAATGGAAACTAATTTTAGTGCTGTTTCGAGCCTCCGAATACGAAATCGTTCTGCGAATAACGTCACCCATGGCGTGGCGTCATGTGACGTTATGCACCCCGCCTCCAAGATGGGCCAATATGGCCGCCGCACAGTCTGATAACAAATTTTTACAGGCCCGGATATCGTTTTAGTACAGTCGGGCATTTAAAAAGTTCTTTACTTCGGATTCGGACGAACCAACTAAATTTCGTTGATTTTGCAGGTTCGTCCGAATCCAAATGCACATGTCTACTGTTCATACCTCTGCCATTCAGTAGCAGGGGCCAGCCATGGGTAGGAAGGAGAGTAGTATAAGTCAGCTGGCCAGGGAAGGCAGGAACTACACCTCCAGCCTTGGTGACATTTCTGCTATTCATTTTGTTCCATTAATCATTTTTATTAAAAAAAATTTGCCAAAAAAGGAAGGGAACAGAAGAGAAGGGTGAAGGCGTTACAATGAATGTGGTGTAAACAGTAGGGATGCACCGATACTGGTTTTCCTGTTTAGAGTACGAGTACCGATATATATTTTTGGGTACTTGCCGATACCGAATACCGATACCTGAAGTCCCATTAGGAAGCCAGGCGTTGTGTAATTACTTGCCACCTGGCTTCCTGATTAGCCGGGAAGCCAGGCAGCTTGTAAAGATTTGCCACCCGGCTTCCCGATTAGCAAGGAAGCTGTCTCCGTGCTAACTAGATGACGAGAAAGCATGGAGCCGGCTTTCTGGTCAATCAGAGAAACGGGCACCGCGTCATTACATGCTGCCTGGCTTCCTGATTGGCCGGGAAGGGAGGGACACAAACTAGCGTCCTCCCGTTACCCTAAGCTCAGTATACCGCGAGCTACAGCTACATGGCAGAGAGCCATGACAGGATCGAGAGGTGAGCGAATGCCGGTATGTGTTCGCTCACCTCCCGATCTACTGAGCCGACCTGTGACAGTCTCATTGTCACAGGTCGGCTAGAACTATGAGGTGAGTGGAAATCACTCATCTCATAGTTCTCCTTTAAGTGTTTAACTGAAACTACGTAAAGGAAAAGTACTTGATGTAAGGTTTGAAACCCCAGCAGGAATAATACACCCTATGAACAACACCTTTCCGGCACACAGTCACTGTTATGCAAAAGTCAAGAGCTTGTTTGATATAGTGCTTAATCCCTCAGAGGGGTACTTGCGCTTAGGTGTATTGAATCCAGTAGGCTGCTGGTAGTGGGTCTAAAGGTGCCCATACACTGTACGATTCTCATACGAGAATCGCGGGAAATCCCGCGATCGTACGAGAATCGTGCAGTGTATGGAAGGCGTGCGACCGTTTCTACTGTACGGTCGCACGTCTTCCGTCGAACCAGCAGGCCTGCTGGTTCGACAACTGCCGAACGGGCCGGTGTGCGCACGCGCACACAGCCTGTTTGCAGTCATCTTAAGCCCGTCCCTCATTGCAGTCATTGTAAGCCCACCCCTCAAGGGGGCGGGCTTGCGATGATCGAGAGTACGATCTGCCTGTCCAAGATGGGCAGATTGTACGTTTTTTTAATCACTTTACAACCATCGCAAGGTCTTGCGATGGTTGTACAGTGTATGGCCACCTTTAGGATCTCTGCTGGTGGTTCTCAGGGAGGCAGGAGTCCTTTCAGCAGGATTTGCTGGGGATGGTGTGAGGTGCCAGGCGACCAGATGCAGAGCTGCTCCAGGAGGTCCAGGCACGGCTGTGGGGGTTCAAGGCGTCGGGAGGCTGCAGGGCTTCCAGACCGCAATAGTGGAACGCCGTGTCAGCCTCCCGACTGTGTTTAAATAGGCCGCCGTTGCATCCGATTGGAGCGCACGGACGGCCTATTACTTCCGCGCTCCAGGCTGGAACGCATGACGTCACGCGGCGACGGAGGAGCTGTAGAGACTCTCCTCCTGGCGCCGCGTTCCAGGCTGGAAGGCAGATGCCTCGATCCCCTGCGGACGTTACACTGGCTTCCGGATACCGGAAGGTTAGGCATCTGAGCATTTTGGGCTAATACGAGTACTTGCCCAAATACTCGGCACCGATACCGATACTAGTATCAGTATCGGTGCATCCCTAATAAACAGTATTACAAGACAAATAGCAAAAAACAGAATATGATAGCGTAATGCACTGATAAAATAAAAAAAAGGGGGACAAGCCACAGCTTTCATGGACTTACACCAGCAAGCGTTCTGGATATGATGGAAAGGTTTCATGTGACGAGGTTGAAGGGTCCGTAACCTTAGTGGGTTCGGCGGGCACACAATGGTGAGGAGCGTTACAATGAGGATCGGTGTAGACAGGGCCCTCCCTTTAATGAGACTATTGCCTCAGACGGCATCTCTTTGGGTCACATGGGGGTGGCAGGTAGAGCGGCATGTTTGTTGTATAGTGGCCACTCTGCTGCACAATGCCGCCCCCACACTGGCTGGAGCATCCCAGGTTGCTAAGAGCTGTGTAAGGCCCATACACATCTCACTACCCGCACACATTAGCAACCTGGGATGCTCTGGCTGGCGTCCCGTCCAACTCCTGGCAACCAGGTTGCCAGGAGCTGGGCGGGACGCTGGCCAAAGTGTCCCAGGTCTGCAGAGGGCAGCATCACCTTCATGCACCACCGCCGGCCAACCCCAAACACCCCCCACCCGACCACCGCCTCGGGCTGCAAAAAACCTAGAGGCACTGCTGGGTGTAGGAGCTTGTTATTAGGGGTAGGATGCAAAAATAAAGAGGGGAAAGGGGTGGGTAAGAGGTAAATGGGCGAAGGGAAGGAGGTCTCTGAGTGATGAAGGAGGTACTGAGTGGGGTAGAATCCCCTATGATTTCCCCATAAAAATGGCCAACCTGTAAGCAGATTAGGGGACATGTCCTCCAAATCAGAGATCCTTTTCCTGCTGGCATCACAGGACGTATGCTGACATTTTATGGAGGACGCCCGGTGTAAAGTACCATCTAGAGCGCAATTTATAATCCATCTCCTATATGCTGATGTAATGTTACTGTAATGACATTTTACTCAGAATGCTTTACAGCAGGGGTGGGCAGCTCCAGCTGTTGTGGAACTACAAGTCCCATGAGCCATTCCAAGACTGACAGCCACAGGCATGACTCCTGGAGACAGAGACATGATGGGATTTGTAATTAAAGCACAGCTGGTGCTTTACGCTCCTTTCATCGGATTTAGCCAAAGCGCAAATTATTTGCAGAAAAACAAAATAAAATGCTGCAGGCTGCTGTGGAATGTTGTGCTACGGGAACACGATGTTCCATCATCCCGTCACATGTACTTTCAATGTCACAGGACCATGGGGAATCTGCCTAATAGCATTCTGTTGAAAGATTTGTCTGCGTCACACTTTGAAGAAATTACTGGACAGGAAGTCTGCTTAGAAAAAAAAAAACCAACCTTCTCACAGTACCAAGTTTACCTAAAAGCAACGTCAAGCGGCAAGCAAAGTGATCCGGTGAGATGCTATCGGTATCCAAGGAACACTACCGATATGCAGGGATCTCAAGTCTCCCTGACTACTATTGAGAGCAGGTACAGGCACTGAGATCTACTGCTGCAGGGTTGAGAGAGTGCTGTTAACCCTTTGTGGATAATATAGAATCAATTATATGTCCTGGTTGTCTAGTTATAGAGAACATTTATTTCATTTGCTGCCCATAGCAACTAGTCAACTGTGTATCAGGGACTTTACTCCTCAGAGTGTTTTATATATATATATATACAGTGGGGCAAAAAAGTATTTAGTCAGCCACCAATTGTGCAAGTTCTCCCACTTAAAAAGATGAGAGAGGCCTGTAATTGGCATCATAGGTAGACCTCAACTATGAGAGACAAAATGAGAAAACAAATCCAGACAAATCACATTGGCTGATCAGCTGCGGAGGTGGAGGCTGCGCCCGGCGTCGGCAGCGGAGGAGGAGGCGGGGCCCGGCAACGGAGGAGGGGGCGGGGCCCGCCAGCGGCCGTGGAGGAGGAGGAGGCGGGGCCCAGCGGTGGAGAAGGCTGACAGCGCATTGGGGCTGACAGGTAAGAGGTGTGCAGGGGTGTGACCAGCCCACCTGAGACCCTGCAGAGCCCACCATGGAAAGTCTATGGTGGGCTCTGCAAGGTCACTCTCAGGTGGTCTGTTTGGGATCTCAGGGGGGCTCTGCAAAGGACGTAACTAAAAATCACAGGGCCCCATACACAATTTTGCTATTAGGCCCTGTGATTTCTAGCTACACCCCTGCGCTCATGTCAGTGCGTGCCCAGGATCATGGGATCCCCCACATGCTCATCAAAGGCTTTCTATAACTCAGAAGTGCTATTCATACATTGCACTTCAACATTTGGGTCTATCTGCAGCTTAAAGTCAGCAGGCACGCTGGGAGTTGTAGTCCCTCCGCCCTATGGTGCACTTAGCCATGTATTGAATACCAGCAGTGATCAAACTGATGCACACACACAGACACACACACACACACACTGCAGCTAACATATCCTGTTGGTATGAAAGACGTTTGTAATCCCGTTCCTGATTGCTTTCCATGGCTGGTCCCCGTTTGGGTCTCGGCCAGCTTTTGCAGTTGCTCCTTGTTAAGCACACTGCCACTCCCATGGATTCCTCTGACTGGCCATAAAAATTTGTAGCTCAGAGCAGATGAGAAATAATACATGACCCAGCAGTAACAGAAGTGCTTTCTTTAGCAGATTTAAATGCATCATGGGCTATTTTAGAGCGCACAGAAATCGTACCGCTTGTGCACATAGGGCATGCAAAAATCATGACTACGATGCAAAGGTGGGAAATAGTCAGCTTTACTCAGGCGCCTAGGTCAGCATCTACCTCCTGGTTTGGGCAGTTCTCGGCCTTGTACACAAATGTCGGACACAGATCAGCCCCTGCTGCAGCCTCTCACATAGTGACTTGATACCCTACTCACAGAACAACTGATGTTGTATGTTGTGACTAGTGTTAAGCTCGGCCTTGAACTTGAGTGTGTTAAATCCCTGAAGGAAGCTGTCACTGTCTGCCTAACCAGTTGCAGCCAGGGCATCCCCCCACCCAACAGCTGCATGTAAACGAAACATTTGGGATGCTAGTAACATCATTGACTTTATATGGCCAAATTTGGTCAATGGCATTAACCGAATATGGCCATGTGGCCATTTAAGGTTATCACCAGCATCCAAGCTGTGTTCACCTGCAGCATGCTTGTGATATCATTGACCTTATATATGGCCACATGGCCCCATCAGCTGCAGCCAGGACATTCCCTCCCCTCTTTCCCGAAGCTGCATGTAAACAAAGGTGCAGGATACTGGTGACATCATTAACCTTTTATATGGCCACATGGCCCCATCAGCTGCAGCCAGGTCATTCCCTCCCCTCTTCCCCGCAGCTGCATGTAAACAAAGGTGCAGGATGCTGGTGACATAATTAACCTTATATATGACCACATGGCCCCATCAGCTGCAGCCAGGACATTCCCTCCCCTCTTCCCCGCAGCTGCACATAAACAAAAGGTGCAGGATGCTGGTGACATCATTAACCTTATATATGGCCACATGGCCCCATCAGCTGCAGCCAGGAAATTCCCTCCCCTCTTCCCTGCAGCTGCACATAAACAAAAGGTGCAGGATGCTGGTGACATCATTAACCTTATATATGGCCACATGATCCTATATGGTCAATGACATTAAACTAATATGACCATATAAGGTTGATACCAGCATCCCGCCCCTTTCTTAAAGTGCAGCTGTGGGGAAGGGTAGGGAGTGCCCCAGCCGCAGCTGACTGGACTGGCACTTCCTTTCGGGTTTGGATGAACTCAAGCTCACACCGAACCTTAGCTCATCCCTAATTGTGACATGTCAGGAATTAATTCATGCCGACTAGTAAAGTTATGGAAAGGTCCACTTTAAATAAAAGCAATATATATTAAAAGGGTAACAAAAATGATTACTACCGTATCCCATGTGCATTCTTCTTATGCTCCTATTTTTTTCCACTGCAGGCTTATTTTCAGATAGTTGCATAGTAGAAACACAAGCAGGTGGTATGTAGGACACATAGGACTTCATCCATAAATCTTCCACCCGGGGATATGACTGGGCAAATGGCGTTCGCATGGCACTAGCACCCCTAGATGGTGCTGACGAGTATAGGAATTTATAGGCTCATCAATGCCATTGAGGGGCGCTAGTGCCACGTGACCAGCATCTATCTGGCTATATGCAGGGAGGACAGGCTTTATTACTCAGACTGTGGCCGCTTTCTACAAAAATTAAGTGTAACCCTTTGCACACCTTTAGGTTTGATGCACCTTTCATGTATTTAGCTGATTTACACTGAAAGTTCATTTGGGCTTTCCCTCAAAAAAATCATCCTATGCCCACTGCATCAAAATAAAAGTGAATTACTTGAGATTAGTTATAGACTAGGGATGAACCGATACCGAGTACTCATACGCGCCCAAATTCTTACCCCTGATGCCGGAACTTCCGCTCAGAGGTAGATTTCCTCTGTCCGGCAGTGCCACAAGGGAACATGAAGCCAGCTTCCTAACCAATCAGGAAGCCGGGTGGAAGGTAATGACTCGCCGTCTGTCTTCCTGATTGGCCTGGAAGCCAAATCCATGCTGTTTGGCTGGCTTGATGCCGATTCACTGGCAAGCCGTCTTCCCAATCAGCATCGAGACAGGCCAAACAGCATGTAGCGAGCTTCCCGAGCAATCAACAAGCCAGGCGGTGGGTAAAGACACACCACCCGGCTTCCTGATTGGCCTGGGAAGCCAGCTCCATGCTAGCGGAAGTACCAGTATCGGTACTCGGTATTGGCGGGTACCGAAAGATAAATATTGGTACTCGTACTCGATACCGAAAAACCGGTTTCGGTGCATCCCTATTATGGACTATAATTCCTTATTTCTATGTCTTAGACCAGCGGCTGTCAGAAATAATAATTCTATTACAGTAAGAGCAATTTTAAAGGTTTTTAAGGTTAAGCCCTTAATTATATGAAAACTGGTTCCTTTAATGTGGCTGGGCTCTGATTTTGGTGCCGACACTTCTATGCAGGCAAGCAGTGTAGCATAAATTAGAACAAATGATGAAAGATGTGTGAGGGAGATAATAGTATAATGACTTCCAGTTACAGCCAAATGCCGGTGATCTCTAAAATTAAAAAAATACAATCATAGGGGATGATTTATAAACCAGAACTTAGTAAAGATATTACCAGCACACCATATTGAAATGAAGAAAAACGTCTGTTTATTGACGCTTCATGTGATAACAAATTACGTTTCAGGGCCACACAGGGTCCCCTTCATCAGGCTCGAAGAAGGGGACCCTATGAAGATCCATGTTCAGACACTTCCTTTTATAGGGTGACAGCGCTTCTGTCACCCTCTAAAGCATGTTTACATCTACTTTATGATTATGTATCTATGTATACATTATACTATGTATAATATATGTTTTGTACATTTTTTGTATGTACATATCATGTTTACTTTTGCGATTAACATTTCCTTTTTTTTTCTGCATTCGTCTCTGTTTTGTTTGAAGCTGAATATCGCAATCGAAGTTACACATTATTAGGTTTGATTTTTTTTTATATATAAAACTTTGCACAGCAGTAGCATCCCTGGATGGCACAGAGGAGTATAGGAAATAGAATACTCTTCAGCACCATCTAGGGGCACTAGTGCTGTGTAACCAGCAGCTGTCCAGCTATACGCTGGGAGGAAGTTTTATAAATTAATAGTTCTCTCTATATATAT
>NW_017306280.1:1235695-1241811 GCF_000935625.1 Nanorana parkeri | reverse complement strand
AGGGCTTGGCTTGTTTATGCAACATGGTCTATCTATTTAAAAAAAATGCAAAATTGCATAGGTTAATTATCCAGTGACACTGCAGGTACATTCGTTCTGTGCAAGACGGCTGCTGTGCTGGTCAAATGTTCTTCTAATAGGTTAATTCATGAAAAACAGAGTAAATGTTCTGCTTTATGGCCATTAGACAGAGCTGAGGAACATAGGCAATAAATGCATGTTAGAAACGAGATGCAATGTTACAATTCAAGAGAAGGCTGGGGAGAATGAGTGCATCAATGTAACAACTGTAATACCTGTAGTAGCAATGGATACATTCATATGCTCATTCCCTCGAGCGTTCTCGAAAATTGGAACACTGACAGGGTTATTCACAAAAGGGTGAAGAGTTTGGAGAAGGCAGGAGAAGTGAACAATCTAGGACAACATAGCTGAACTGGAAAGTGAGCTGAATTGGAGAATGTTTCCAAATCAGCAATTTTGTCCTAGATTGTTCACATCTCCTCCCTCCTCCAAACTCTTCACCCTTTAGTGAGTGACCCTGTGAATCTCATTACTAATATGTATATATTTTCTATGTTCCCCAGCTCCATCTAGTAGCCACAATGTGGTAATTGCTTAAGCACCAGAGCAATGCAAGCCTCCACAAGGGCACACAACCATTTTCTGTAACAAGATACAATGTTACAATTCAAGAGAAAGCTGGGGAGAATGAGCATATCCATGTAACCATTGTTATCCCCATAGTAGCAATGGATACATTGATATACTAATTCCCTCCAGCATTCTCTAAAATTGGAACAGTGAATCTCGTTACTAATATGTATTTATTTCCTATGTTCCTCAGTTCCATCTAGTGGCCACAATGTGGTAATTGCTTAAGCACAGAAGCAATGCAAATCTCCACAAGGGCACCCAACCATATCTCACTCTGTAAACTGGCAAGGCACCACCCCTCAACGCCAGCTCACAGACACCAGCCTGCACGCTGCAACAGATGATTTTAGCTTGTGCGATACCCAGAATGCACTCTAAAGCTGGGTTCACACCTAGGCATATCGAATATGCGCGTTTGTTGCGTGTTTTTACCGCGATTCACAGTAAAAAAACGCGCTACAAACACGCATTTCCGATGGCTATTTGGCAGCATCCCAATGGAAACGCGCGACAAAAACGCCCCAAAGAAGCTCCTGTACTTCTTTGGGCGTAGGACGTTTTGTAGTGCGTTCATACGGCCTGTAATACGCCCAGTTGTGAACCATACCCATAGGAAATAATGGGATTTCGGTGTTTGAGCGTTTTGCAGCACGTTCGAACGCGCTACAAAACGCCCAGTTGTGAACCGGGCCTAAGAAACAACCTGTTTTTAAAGATCAGCCGTTCCATCGATATTTACTGAATTGAGTATTTAGTGTGCTTGGCAGAGATATGTCACTCATAAGTCGCTAATCATTATTTTAGCCTTTTTGTAATATATTGATCGATAATGAAACTGAAATGATCATGCCGGGTTCATATACAGAAGACCAATACCGCCTACACTAATGAACTCACTCACACACACTCTGTACAGTATAATCCCTCTCCGCTCCTTACCTGACCTACTACATCTCTGTTGCACTCCTGTACCATGCCTCAAAATGTCTCTCGGGGAATGTCTCATTTTAGAACTCTCTTTCAAGAAGAAATCGCTGAAACTTTTCTTTCGTCATTGCGAATCATCTGAACTGGAGCATGTCTTATTCAGACACTTTGCACTGCACATGTAAAACAGCCTGAGCTCCCCCCAATGTACATAGGCACAGACTACTGTTTAAAAGGTGCTCAGAGCAACAAATCAAAAGTCAATTTACAAAAGTAAGAATTCTGATAGCCTGCTATTCATTACTGCACTTTATACATAGTCATTGCACTTTGCTTAGCACCTTATTAAGTAAAGAGGAACTTTATATATTTTTTTAAACCCCCTGCGAGAACATGATCATACCATATCCACTGAGCTGTATTATTTGCACACAGCCCATGTATGGTGTGAACAATTGTTTCCTATGTGCTCCGTTCACACCATACATGTGTGGTGGAGGTGTGCAGAAAAATGCAGCTTCACAGACGTGGTGTGAACAAGTCCTGACCCTCCGTGTCGGCCGGCTGTTAGAGCGCTCCCTCCTGCCTGTCTCCTCCTCTGCAGCAATGATACGGTCCTTGCTCCTCATGTACTACTGTTTATAAAATGTGATGACTCAGGAACCATAGACGGCTGGAGCGGAGGGGGAGGGGATCCAGGGTCTACTCTAAGAGCAGGCCGGCTCCGAGGATCAGGTGAGCATAACTTTATTTTTGACCCTGGGAAGAAATGAGCACTTAACACTTGCAGGGTAGCCCCAATGCAAGGGTTAATAAAATGTTTACCTGGAATTCTTTAATTCACATACAATCCCACCCAGTGAATACAGGACTGTCCTGCTGTGATCAGAATTCCACTGCCATACCATACAACAGGTCCTGCGTCGTCATCTTCTTCCCTGACGTCATCGAGATCCAGTGTCTCTTCTGGGTTTAGCCAGCCGGCCCACCCTCCTATTTGGTCCGCTGTATGGAAGCAAGTAGCTCCTGGGATGTATGATGTGCCTAAGGCGAGCATGACAAGCTCTGTGCCTTGTGCCTCCGGGGATACGCACATCATACATCCCAGGAGGACAGGAGCTCGGCCAGAACATAATAAAATAGGAGTAAACAAACCAAAAACAGATCCGTGCATCGCATCGGCCGTATCGGGCAGCTCTCGGGAAGGACAGGTGCTGCATGTGATTAGTAAGCAGCCCCTGTCCTTCTCTATGGGAGTACGCGGTCGTACGGGTACGGGTGTCCCTGCTGGGACGCAGACAGGATCCATCCTCTCAGCGTATGAGTATGAACACCCGCACCCGTACGGACGGGCAGGTTGGGTGAGCGTACGGCCGCGTACTCCCATACACGCAGCGCCTGTCCTTCCCGGGAGCTGTACGTGCCGGTCGTTACCCGTGTGAATGAGGCCTTAAGGGGAGCGTTTTTTTCAGGGTGAAGATCTGCTTTACAATGTGTAACCAGCAAGGCTTGCATAGACGTGTACAGGAATGCTACAAAACGACACACTGTTTGATCTACTTTATGATTACTATTTGTAATAAACCAATATAAATAGACTATGTTTTACAGCAATGGTACTCCGGATAATGCAGCAGAAATTCATCACACCCATTCGAAATTCCAAAATGTAACAAGGATTCATGCTAAGTAACAGTATGTAAGGGGCAGGAGTTCTGTATTACATTCATTCGTAGCTATGCAACATATAAAATGTACCCTGATGTACTCTCTACCAGTCAGCATTGAAATATAGTGAAAAGTAAAATAATAATAATATACAAAAGAAAAGTACATGTCTGGAGTTCAATTGTCAGATGGATGTTGCCTGTACTTTGCAAGGATGCTTAGAAACCTTCCCCATCAATAAAAACAGTTCATCTATATTTAAGTCAAAGAGATGTGCAGGCTTCCTGGGTTAAATCTATGTTTATATAAGTCCTATGTTAACAATTAAAGCTTTGGTATACACTATAAGAAACTCTATTCACATGGAGGTCCCTAAGCTTTCTTGAAGTGCTTAGAGTTATAATGTGCCCTCATGTCTTTTCTCAAGTTAAATTTTGCCCCGCAAACTCCGCAAGTATAGAGGTGGGTGTCCATGTGCTGCTCTAGCTGGTCGTTACTTGGGAAAATCTGGAAGCACACCTGACATATAGTTTCCCCCGCTGCTAAATGGGATATCATGTGGCGTACGTGGTCGTGTTTCCGGAAATTCCCCTGGTCGCAAAGTGAGCAAATGTATCTAGCCATGCCTGTGTGCATGTCATTGTGCAGCCTTAGCTGCCGCTCCCTTAAAAACTGCTTCCCGCAGGTTTGGCATGAAAACTGCTTCTCCTTGGTGTGTACGGTATAATGTTCCCGTAAGTGGCAACGTTGGTAGAAGCCTTTGCCGCAGATGTCACAGAAGTGTTTTCTCCGGTGGTCCCGATCTATGTCATCGGAAGCAGAATTCCTGTAGACGTCACGTTCCATACATTGGGACATGTGTTCCATCACCTGGCTTTCAGACTCGAAACGTTGGCCACAATTGGGACAACGGTAAGGGCAGGAGGAATGTTTATAAACCTGCTTTGGTACAGTAACCGCACCCTCATTTATGTCATCCCACATATCTACCAATACCTCTCCCACTGCAGAGGACTCTTCCATGCCATCTCCGAAATCAACTCTCTCATCCATGCTCCTCTCGTGGTTCTCAAAAGACTCTTGAGGTTCCCCACATCTCTGAGCGTGCTCTTGCAACTGTCTACCTTTTACCAGAATTTGCCCGCACTTACCGCACGCACATATATTTTCTATATGTTTGGCTAGGTAATGAGCCGAGAGGTCCTGCTCGTTAAGAGTCAAGCCGCAAAGTTCACATGATATCTCTGACTTGCGCTGAGCGGCATTACTTCTTTTCCGATTCGCGCACCCCATATCTTTTCTATAACTCGCAAACATCTGCTGTGAGTTCATAGCTAAGTTATCGTTCGTTCTTTGGTTACACGGTATACCGATGTAGTAAGCGCCTTCATCTGCATCGTCCTCCAAATCGTCAATGTCGGAAGATTCCAAATAATCTTTGTCTGAGATCTTAACGATGTTGATGTCATCCATTTCCGCGAGGGAGTTCTCATCAGATTCAATTTTTATAATAACTGGGTTCTTCACCGTAGTGTCTATGGTATCGCCCTTCATCTGGTCCACCGCGGCTTCGGAGTCTTTTGTACTTTCCGCAGCCTCTTCCATCGTTTGACTGGAGTCCACTTTGTTCACGTTGTCTTGTGAAGGAGAAAACTTCGACAAGGGTGATTCGCTTCCACTCTGGCTCTGCTCGTTGTTCATCTGTTCCCTGCCGTGGAAAAACAGCCTGTTGGTACAGGTTTGAGAGTGCTCATCCAGCAGCTTTTCACAACTGAACACAAATCCACAACCCTCGCAAGTATAACTGCGTCCGAAGCGCCTGGCTCCGCGTTCTCTGGTGTTATGAACTTTTGGCGGAGGTGTCTTCTTGCACAAACTCCTAGGCTGTTGCCGGCTGTGATGCGGCAAACTGTTCTCAGCCTGTTTCTCAGACACATTTTGCACAGATAAGACGGGCTCTGAAGAAAATTTGCCTGGCTCCTCTCCAGTCTTCCCCGTGGATTCTTCATACATACGCACTCCGAAGACCATTTTACTACTTAGGCTACTCGATGCAGAGGAGGAACATTTAATGGAGGAATCGATATCCTGGATCTCTTCCAAGCAGTCCGGGATAACATACAGCTGCAGGTAAGTCATGGCATCCTTTAGCTGTTCGAAGTTTTCCGGCGCGGTCATAATCTTACCCAGGTACATGAACTGCAATATGAGGTCAAAACATTCCGCGCTGATCTTGGTATTGGTGAGGTTGATCTGCGCCATGCTGTGCTGATGATTGATGAACATCATTTTGAAATAGGAGCTGCAGGCGGCGAGGACCGCCTTGTGAGCTTGGAAGTAGATGTCGTTGATCGAGATGGAACAGTCACAGAGAAATCCCCATTCTCTCTGGTTGTAGAGTTGTTGCAGCACGTAACTACAATGGCTTGATTTACCCATCATCTTGGTTTTCCAACAACGCCTTGATAAAAAGAAAAGGAGAAACAGTTACGGAGGGACCAGTATGGGGAGAAGTAAAATGCAAGCGCTGAGCAAAGGCAAGTCTTATAGTAAAGTGTTGCAGGTAGATTGCAGTGGACGAACACTAAACACATAGAAGTACAACAATTACTGGTGATAGGGTACGGTCAGACCTGTGTGCTAGACCTCTGCTTTAATATATACACAGGGCTGGACAAATCCAAGCAGTCAGGTAGCCAATGCTCCTTACAAATTACAGCTGGAGCCTAACATTTAAGGTTTTCTCTAGTTGTTGTCAATGGAGCTGGCTCCTAAAGGCTCCTGGATTGAAGAGACTGGCTCCTGGATTCCATATCAATGTGTCCATCCCGTATGTGTGTGTGTCTGTGTGTGTATATATATAT
>NW_017306280.1:1224657-1235489 GCF_000935625.1 Nanorana parkeri | reverse complement strand
TAATCCGGCTTACCCATTTATATTGCACTATATATATACAGGCAGTCCCCGGGTTACGAACAAGATAGGGACTGCAGGCCTGTTCTTACATTTAATTTGTATGCAAGTTGGAACAGGTAAATTTTTTCTTGTTTTGGATAGCATAGGGAAGGGTTAACTCCCTGTAAAGTCCGTTTTGCTGTCTGTGCCCCTGTTCAGAAGATTTCACCTCACATTCTGTCCCTGTGACAATTGGATTTTGAACATTTTGAGTTGTCGTGGAAACAAGGATTGGTGATAAAGTGAATTTCCCTTCCTAGAGGTAGATTTCCTTTCACTTGCTGTTGTCTCAAGGACAGGAAGTGAGATTAAATCTTTCTAATGAGGAAACAGACAGCAAAACCTCACAGTGACCCGGAAGAAGAAGCGGGCACCCCTCGTCTGCACGTCTAACAAGAGCCAACTTCCTGCAATGTACGCACAGCACTACGAACCAGACCCAAAAAGGCGGGCACTCCTCATCAGCAAGAGCGCGGTAGCAGTACAACAACCCCTGCTGTACAGTAATAGCCTCCGTTTGTAAGTAGGAGTCGGATGTAAGTAACTCAGGGACTGCCTGTACATAAATATTCACAGCTAGATTAGAGCTAAGGCTCATGACTGCCTGCATTGCCATCGAGGGAGGATATGGGGCCTTCGGTGACTCACTTGACTTTTGCATGCCATAGTCACTCCAAAAGCAGAGCAGCCCCACACGTCTGATACAAATGGGCTGATTTATAAATCATCTACCCAGCATATAGCTTTGTAAATGCTGTTCGCACTGTACTGCTGCCACTAGATGGCGCTGAGAAGTATAAGAAATTCATATGCTCCTTAGTGCCGTTTAGTGGGCGTAGTGCCGTAATAAACGACATTTGGAAGATTTATAAATTGGCCGCAAGGTGCGAACACATTGGGAGCGCAGCTAATATCTTGAGGTAGCCCCTGCCTCTATGCAACAGTGTAAAACATGTGCATCCTGGCAACTTGCCGGTTTGCACTGCACTTGGCTTGTGTCACTTTAAATACCATTCTTGGCTCTATAATACATCTGACTGCCGTGGTGTGTTCTATTCAGGTGTGTTTAGGGAAGTTAGATTCCACAGAATGAGCACTTGGGCTCCCAGTGCCGACTGCGTCCATGGCAAGTGTGCCCAAATGCAAACACAAAACAAAGGCCATGCAAATGCAGTCAAATCAGCACCTTGGAAATGGATTTGCATTGGAGTTTTATGGAGCAGTCACTGTGCTGAAGAATGTTTGCATACTAATACTAATTGTAAACAGGTTAATCGTTCATCTGCTGATCCTACTCCTTTGTAAGAAGAATTTGGGGACATTTTGGGTGGTACATAACCCCTCTAGGTTTATATATTTCTAAGGAAGTCCAGCAGTTCAGTGCAATCTATGTAGTAGAGTTCCCTCTTCTGCTGATCGCACACCAAACGACACAATCCTTCCATAGAATGATCATTTTCAATAGGGATGCACCGATACCAATACTAGTATCGGTATCGATGTTGAGTATTTGGGCGAGTACTCGTACTCGCCCAAATGCTCCGATATCTAGCCCAATATTTCCGGTATCAGGAGGCCGGGCAGCGCGTCATCACACGTAATGACGTGCTGCCCGGCTTCCTGATTGGCCGGGAAGCCGGGCTCCATGCTCCCTTATCACTTCTGACGAGGGAGCATGGAGCCAGCTTCCTGACCAATCAGGAAGCCGGGCAGCGTGTAATGACGTGCGACCCGGCTTCCTGATTAGTCGGGAAGCTGGCCAAATCAGGAGGCCCGGGCACTGTGTAATGATGCGCTGCCCGGCTTCCTGATTAGTCGGGAAGCTGGACCAATCATGAGGCCGGGCGCTGTGTAATGACGCGCTCCCGGCTTCTTGATTGGCCGGTAAGCCGGCTTCATGCTCCCTCGCCACCTCATGAGCCAATCAGGAAGCCGGGCGCCGTGTCATTACACAGCACCCGGCTTCCTGATTGGCCAGAAAGCCATCCCCATGCTTCTCGTGACGAGAAGCATGGGGGCAGCTTCCCGGCTAATCAGGAAGCCAGGTGGCGAGTCATTACACACCGCCTGGCTTCCTGAATGGGACTTCGGGTTTTCGGTATCGG
Source organism: Nanorana parkeri (assembly GCF_000935625.1). Classification (NCBI taxonomy): domain Eukaryota; kingdom Metazoa; phylum Chordata; class Amphibia; order Anura; family Dicroglossidae; genus Nanorana; species Nanorana parkeri. The sequence goes on along the minus strand of NW_017306280.1, from coordinate 1,233,345 downwards.
CGAGTACCGAAAAAATATATAGGTACTCGATACCAAAATATCGGTATTGGTGCATCCCTAATTTTTAAAGATTTGTATTTTTCTTGCATACGATCGTTTCCATCAAAAAAGGAACGGCTGATCCTAGCAGGAAATCTCCCAGAATGGGACAGGTGATGCCTTTCCTTGTTGTGTTGGACAAATTATTTACAATGAAAGATGAATTTTAGACAATGCGATCTATGATTGTTTATTGAATCGCTGGAATCACAGGCAATACAGAGAAGTGTCACTCTCTCTGCTCACGGGCTCGTTCACACCGGCAGCGGCCATTGACGTTTTTCCGCCAGGGCATGCGTAAAACAATTGTTTGCTAAGCGCCCCATTCACGCCACAAGGCAAGTGTGATGTGTGGATATGCTGCATTCTTCCGCTGTGCACTCAATGGCACCTGACATCGCCGCAGCACACAACACGCCACCTTGCGGAGACCTTTAAATGCACACTGGCAATAAAGTTTAAAAAAACAATCCTGTGCACGCACTGCCGCCACCCAACTATTTGCACGGTTACCTGTGGCTTGGGACAGATGATGCAATCTGTCTGCGTCCAGGTTCGGATATCTGTCCTTAACCGCAAGTATGAGAGCAACCGCGGGTCCCGTCAGCCTGTATCTGCTTTGTACAGCCCGAGCGGCTGCAGCTGTCTGCATACGTCTCAGTCACAGGAATTAGCAGATTCTCTCCACATTTTGGCCCTAAGGGCTCATTCGGACATGCGTGTACGCCTGTACAGCATACAGTCCCGTAAAATGACGCAATCACGGAAGGGACAGGTGGTGCTTGTAATCACGCACAGCAGCCTGTTCTTCCCTATGGGAGGACGCAGCTGGATTACATTACATGCGCTCGCACGCACATCCGAACCTGCCGATGCACTCACTTGCATGCAGACAGTCTTGCACCCAAGTGCGGGCATGCGGACCCACACTGATGTGCGGGTTTGGGTGTGCGTGTGACCGCATCTTCTGATGCGTGCAATTACACACAGCACCTGTCCCTCCCGGGATCGGGTCATTTTAAGGGCGTGCATGTAGTATGGGCATGCACACCGGCCTGAATGAAACCTAACAGCCCTTATGAATGAAGCAAAAAAGTGTTTCTAATTATTGTGCCCCTTTTGGAGAATGCTCCCCTCACTTCCTGTCCTGGTGAGGTTGTCAGTGAGACAGGAAATTGCCCTAGTTTTTCCCCCAGCGGGGACACAGTGAATAAAAACCCTGATAGGTGTTCCAGCCCTTGGCAAAACAAAGCTTTAAATGTTAAATCCAATGATATGGAGTTTATTCTCTGTTAAGGTACGTGATATTTAGGGGAGAATAAAGAGTTAATAGTTTATTCCATAATGCAGAGACCTATAAATGGTTCCGTTCAAGCTGCCCATAGACATAAGGTCAGGGGTGGGCAGCTGTGCTGTAACTACAAATCCCAACATACTTCTGCCTCTGGTAATCATGCCTGTAACTGTCAATCTTGCAATGTCTCATGGGACTTGTAGTGCCACAACAGCTGGAGGGCCGAAGTTGCCCACCCCTGCATTAGGGATTTCAGTGGTAGATTCCCCCCTTCTAGATGCCCCAGTCATGGTATTTTCCTCCCACCCCGTAGCCATGGTGACCTCCCCTTTGGCCAGTGCTGCTGTGCTGTTTACACATTGGAGACGGAAGAGCGTGAACTGTTCGTTCCCTCCGCCTGAGCTGTCACCCCGTGACGTCACATCCCGCAGCCCACCAATCACAGCGCTTATATGAGTTGCAAGTTGTGCGACCTCGGCCTGTCAATCAAAACCCAGAACTCGCCCCGGATCCATCAGAACTCCCTGCAGACCGGGACACCCTGTCACCTCTTAGAAGCTGTCAGGGCATGCACATAAGGGCAACATACCTTGCTGGTGGGTCAGGGTTGCATGCAAATATGGCTGTTTTAGGGGCCAGCGGAGGCGAAGTAAGCGAGGGTGACCGGTGTCCGCTGTGGCAGCGGATCGCAGCACGAACGGTGGCGGAAGGGTGCGGCCCGGAGCAGGCCCTGCCCTGCTGCAGTGCCCCGAGTCCAGCCTGACAGCCCCCGATCAATGGAGCAGGACAGACTCCCTCCCCACCCCGGGAGAATCGAGGGGAAGAGGAGGCTTCACCGAGCTTCTTCCGTCTCTGCCTGCGCTGACACAGGGCACCACCTGCTGGACACTCAACGCAACTGCAGAAAGTCTAACAGACCAAACTTTTGTTGTTGTTTTGGACAGTGTAGAAGGGTTAAAGAAGAACTCTACAAAGCCAAAAAATGAAGCATTGCAGTGGGACTACCCCCGCACTGCAAGGGTTAACTGCTTGTCTAAAATAAAGAAAATATGCTCACCTGATCCTCAGTCCCATCTGGTGTTCTAAGAACCCCCTGACGCCATCACTTCTAATACAGGTCTATTAGATGTAAAGATGCCGGGGGAGCAGAGGAGGAGAGAGGTAAGCGGTCACTGCCGCAGGAACGAGGATCAGGTAAGTATATCGTCTTAATTTTCGCCCGTAGATTAAAACGCGCAGTTATTCCTCGCGCAGTGCGGGCGTAGGTGCCATACGTTATTTTACTGTAATTTGATAAAATCTTTATTTAAAAATGTATTGAATCAAAAGAAAAATCCAAAACAGGGCAGGAAGGGAACGTTTTCCAATGGGGGGCACTTCTGGTGACAATGGGCTAAGCAGGGATTGCCTTCACTGTAAACAAAGTATCACAGGCCGGCCGTGTCCTTCACTTCCTGTTGTGTCTACAGATGCCACAGCGGGGTGGTTTAACCATTTCCTATGAAAAAATATTTTGGCTTCAGACACACTTTAATATTTCTGTTTTTTTCTTCTGTCTGTAACTCCAGTTGGGAGATTTTTTCCTCACTTCCTGTCCCTGTGACACATTTACAAGATATGGAGGGAAGTGGATGCAGAGGTCACCGGGAAGAGAAAGCACAGTTAGCAATAAAAACATCTGTACCTCCTTTGCTAAAAATGTGTCCCGGCTATAGAGATTCTCCATCACTTAGGGGAAGCCGGCTCCATGGTGGTTGGCTGGAAAGCCGTCTTTGCAGCCATGCCTACATCCAATTCCCCATAGACAGACATGGGGTCCGGTCATTTCATTTCTTCCTTCAGTGCAAGATGGAAGGAAAAAAACTGAATAGACACAGATGTCACAGTGGTGCACGGTTCCCCTCCAGCCCACGTGAAAGGGGTCTTACACTTCTTGCTGGAGTACACCGATGATAGCAAGTTGCTCACTCTGAAGCTTGTCCATTGAGAAAACTTTTCGTTTTTTGAATTGGATGCAAGGGGTTCTGTGATTGGAGGAGGGGAGATTGTGACACTCATTCACGTCTTCTCCATTCATTGAACACCTTGCATCCATTGAAAAGAATGAAAGAGGTTTTCTCAATGTACAAGCTGCAAAGTGATAGGCCTGCTATTCTCCAGCCGGAAGTCTAAAGCTGGCCATACACCTATAGATTATCTGCAGACTTTCTATGGTCAGATGGAATAAGTGCAACAGATGCCTCCATCTACGCTAAACTGTGTGGCTGGAGGAATCTCCCGCTGGGCCAAGCTTCAGTATCTTGCTATCTGGCTATCAAAACACCTGAACAATTTGAGGGGCAGACTAGCAAAATACTGAAGCTTGGCCCAGACCACTTCAGAACTCAATACTAAGGTCTGAAACCATTTGAAGTGCTCCATAACCCTTTACTGAAGGACAGAGCATTGCCTACCTATAACAGGAAGTGTCTCAACAAGGACTTACATGGCAGGATCACCCGGCACTATTTTAATGAAAGTTGAAGATATAAATATCTTGAAAATGACTTTTGATGATAAGATGTTTAAACTTATAGGAGACTTTCTTGATTAGGTGTTTACTAGAATACTTTAATGACCTGGGGCGGTATTGCTCAGCTTTAGGTAGAGCATTGTGATCTCAGGCTGGGTTTCCATGTATTCCCAGGAGGAGTCCAGCAGGGGGCACAATAAACACATGACTGCAGACGATGATCGTCTCATGAAAATCTCCCCAATCTGGTGGTACTATCAATGTGCCTGTACGGAGTACATAGACAGGTCTGGACTCCTGTGTAATAAAACACAATCGATTTCCTTCGCTGAATTGATGACCAGACGTGTCAGTTTATAGAATAGCTGTGCAATTATTCCTATCAAAATGCAGCTCAGCTTCCAGCAACGATGTCTTACCAGCAACAAACAAAAGATTTCAGAAAGAGTACATTATAGATAAAGTTTTATGGCGCTTCAAATGTGCATGGGGACCGGAAGATATTACGGGAAAGTAGGCTTCATCAGCTTTAAAGAAGTCCTGGAATGTAAACATGTAACCCGGCTCAACTAAAGCAGATATACTCACCCGATCCTCGTCAGCACTCACCCGATCCTCGTCAGCGCTCACCTCTCTCTCCTGCTCCGGCTTTGGAATGTCCCTCAGCGTCCTCATTCCTAATGCTGGTCAATGGACCTTTAGACCAGGAGAGAAGAGGCTGCGAGACCGGTCTAGCAGCTCAGTGGGACTGAGGATCTGCTTTATTTGAGTCCCTAAGACAAACTATTTCTTAACCCTTGCAGTGGGGGCTAAGGTTGGGTTCACACCTGGGCGTTCCTAATAGGCGCGTTTTTGCCTTTGCGTTTGACGCTCGTTTTTTTAACAGCGGTATGATTTTTCTAATGCAACTTAAAAGGTGAAACTAATATATGAGATAGACTCATTACATGCAAAGCAAGATAGTTCAAGCCGTGATTTGTCATAATTGTGATGATTATGGCTTACAGCTCATGAAAACCCCAAGAACCCCAAATCCACAACCTCAAAAAAGTAGATTATTACATGCAATCAATAAAACAAGGATTGTACATAGAACAATATCGGACCTCTGAAAAGTACAAGTATGCATATGTACTCAGTACTTGGTTTGGGCCCCTTTTGCAGCACTTACTGCAATTACTTTAGCACGATATTCTAATTATTCGAGTTTCACCTGTATATATCCCTCTAAGCACAGTAATTATATATAGTGCAGAAATATTTTCTAATGAATACAGTCAATTACTGGTTTGTTTTCTGATGCTAAATACAAGGTTTCTTTTTTTTTTTTAAATAATAAGATTTTATTATGGTTTTTCAATACAAAAATACAGAAGTACAAAAAGTACAAAGTGCAATCACGTCCGGTTATCAACACAGTATCTTGGGATGCATTTACATTCCATCACTGTACATATACACTGAGTGGCCAGATTATTATGACCACCTGACGTTTGTAGGTAAATTAGCTATAATTTCACGCTGAAGTTGCTAGAGGGCCAGACCATTATAAATAGGGAAGCAGGTTGTTTACCACGACAGTAGAAGTGATTTTTTTCTGAAGATACGGGTAAACAACGCGATTTAACAGCCTTTGAACGTGGGATGATTGTTGGCGCTCGGAGCCATGGAGCGAGTATCAGCAAAACAGCAGAATTCGTTAAATGTTCAAGAGCAGCTTTTTTTAAAGTGTTTAAAGACTGGACTGTCAGCCGAAAATCTGGGTCTGAACGTGCGAATTGTGGCCGTCAGCGACTAGTCAATGTTAGGGCAGAACGGAGAGTGGCAAGACTGGTACAAGACAACAGAAGGGCAACAGTGCAGTGTCAGATTCCTCGCATCACCTTTCAACATATCGTGGAGTCACGAGGCGGCCCAACGAAGTACTGATGGGGTGGTCATAATAATCTGGCCACTCAGTGTATATAGCAGATAGGTATACATGTGCTCCTTCTGTCTAGTAGTCACGTTGGAAGCAGTGTTAGAAACCAGGGCATCATCACAGTGTGAGGAGCAGGAGCTGCAGTTTGGGCAATGTGCATTCCCTACAGAAGGCATAGTATGAGGTGATATGACCGTGTTGTATCCCGTCGGACCAGACAACATAAGAGGGGGGGAGAATATACACGCAACACAAGACCAGGGTAAAAGAGACATAGAGGGGTGAACATTAACGGAGAAACAATAGGGAAGGGGAGACTCCATTGGATACCACAACTCAGGTAAGGCCACGGTGAGATGGAGTAGTTATATTAGCGACAGTGCATCAGTCGTCCCCACCACCACCACCAGGAGAGACCCTAGTTCATTATAAGGCCAGGAAAGCTGCTGTACCCATATACAAAATCCATGGGGTCCATAAGACTGCACATTGGGCCTGACGCTCATGTAGTGAGGCCGTCAGTTCTTCAAAGCGCATAATCAGACACAATTCTGCAATCCATTCCTGCACGGTCGGGGTGACCACTGTGTTCCAATGGCGAGGGACAACATTGCGTGCCGCAGCCAGAAAGAAGCAGAGTAGGTCCTTCCTGACAGAAGCAAGGGAGCCAGGAAGAATAGAGAGAAGGGCTATGGTAGGTGATGCTGTTAGGTCAGTTCCCATTACCTGGTTGCAGATGTCGAAGACCCGGGTCCAGAAAGGAACCAATAGCGGGCAGCTCCACCAGATGTGTTGGAGGGTGCCCTCTGCGTTCAGACACCTCCAGCTGGAGGAGGACCTATCTGGGAATATTTTATGTAGGAGAGTATGGCTTCTATACCAGCGGGTTAGGATTTTATAGCCTTTTTCCTGAGCCGAACAGGCCACTGAGAGTTTATGGGTGATCATGCACAAGGTTCGGATTTCCTCTTCAGTAAGTGTGATATCTAAATCCGTCTCCCATCTTGCCATGAACTGAAGGCGGCCCTGGAACCTTGTCGTAAGTAATTGGCGGTATAGCAAGGAGATGACATGAGTGGGTGGGTCGCCCGGGCTACAAACCAGGTAAGCGGGCGTTGTAGGGTTGACCGGTCCCTCATTGTAGCGTAGAACGCTCGAAGCTGGAAATAGAGCAGCCATCAGAACCGGGCATCACTATGAACAAAACAGTAACGGTAAGCATTTTTAACTTTTAAACTTCCCGCCGGTTACGCCCCCCTGCGACGCGGGCGCTCGAAATGGGAAACCCGGATGCCGGCAGCGGCCGGAGGACACAGCGGGGATCGCGGACAAGGTAAGACGTACGCTGTATTCCCGAGTGTGGCTCGGGGTTAACGCTTTGGTACAGAAAGTTAACCCTGAGCCACACTCGGGAAGACCAATAGATACGCGCTGAAATCTGCCCCTACGCGCGAAAAAGAAGCTCAAGTACTTTTTCGCACGTAGGGCGTTTTTCAGCGCGACAAAACGGCCTGAAAAAGGCCCAGGTGGGAACCATGCTCATAGGGATTAATAGTTTTTCACTTCTTGAGCGTTTTTCAGTGCTTCGATAGAGTTACAATAGAGTAACAATTATCCCCTGCTAACATAAATGGGTTAAAGGAGAAGTATGAGGAGTGCTTTTCACTCACCTCATAGTTCTAGCCGACCTGTGACAATGAGACTGTCACAGGTCGGCCCAGTAGATCGGGAAGTGAGCGAACACATACCGGCGTTCGCTCACTTCTCGATCAGCAGAGAGCCGTGACAGGGGAGGGACTGGATTCCCCGCTCCGATCCTCCAGCGATGACTGGCGGAACGGACGGGGAGGGGGTGGGTACAGCTGGCTCTGCCTCTAGATAGGCAGGGCCAGCTGTCATTCACCCAGCTGGGCGTATCCAGACATTGTTGGGATCCATTTCAGCTGCGGCGTCTCAGTATACCGCGAGCTGTAGCTCGTGGTATACTGAGCTTAGGATGACCGGAGGACGCTAGTTTGTGTCCTCCCATTACCCTAAGGAGAACTATGGGGAAAAGCCCTAACCCCATAGTTCTCCTTTAAATCATGATCCATAGTACATAATATATACATAACATGTAGTTGTACTATGGATCATTTAACCCATTCATGTTAGCAGGTCAGAATTGTAAATCTATTGCTGCAGTGTATTGGTAATATGTACTGTATATGTACAACATATAGAATACACTGCAGCAGTAGATTTACAATTCTGACCTGCTAACATGAATGGGTTAAATGATCCATAGTACAACTACATGTTATGTATATATTATGTACTATGGATCATTTAACCTGCACATCAATGAGCGTTGCGTCACTGTATGACCTTCTCCCACAATATAGCACACAGCCCCTTTGCAGCCGTCACATGGGGGTGGGTCCTTCAAACCAGTGTGCTGTCACATGGGAGTGGGTCCTTCAGGCCAATGTGCTGTCACATGGGGGCGAGTCCTACAGGCTAGTGCGCTGTCACATGGGGGTGGGTCCTTCAAACCAGTGTGCTGTCACATGGGAGTGGGTCCTTCAGGCCAATGTGCTGTCCCATGGGGGCGAGTCCTACAGGCTAGTGCGCTGTCACATGGGGGTGGGTCCTTCAAACCAGTGTGCTGTCACATGGGAGTGGGTCCTTCAGTCAGTGTGCTGTCACATGGGGGTGGGTCCTTCAGGCCAATGTGCTGTCACATGGGGTGGGTCCTTCAGGCCAATGTGCTGTCACATGGGGTGGGTCCTTCAGTCAGTGTGCTGTCACATGGGGGTGGGTCCTTCAGTGTGCTGTCACACGGGAGTTGGTCCTTCAGGCCAGTGTGCTGCCACATGGGGGTGGGTCCTTCAGGCCAATGTGCTGTCACATGGGGGGGGGTCTTCAGTCAGCGTGCTGTCA
>NW_017306280.1:1209036-1224612 GCF_000935625.1 Nanorana parkeri | reverse complement strand
GGGGTGGGTCCTTCAGGCCAATGTGCTGTCACATGGGGTGGGTCCTTCAGTCAGTGTGCTGTCACATGGGGGTGGGTCCTTCAGGCCAATGTGCTGTCACATAGGGGTGGGTCCTTCAGGCCAATGTGCTGTCACATGGGGGTGGGTCCTTCAGTGTGCTGTCACATGGGGTGGTTCCTTCAGTCAGTGTGCTGTCACATGAGGGTGGGTCCCTCAGTCAGTGTGCTGTCACATGGGGGTGGGTCCTTGAGGCCAGTGTGCTGTCACATGGGGGTGGGTCCTTGAGGCCAGTGTGCTGTCACATGGAGGTGGGTCCTTGAGGCCAGTGTGCTGTCACATAGGGGTGGGTCCTTGAGGCCAGTGTGCTGTCACATGGGAGTGGGTCCTTCAGTCAGTGTGCTGTCACATGGGGTGGGTCCTTCAGGCCAATGTGCTGTCACATGGGAGTTGGTCCCTCAGGCCAGTGTGCTGTCACATGGTGGTGGGTCCTTCAGGCCAGTGTGCTGTCACATGGGGGTGGGTCCTTCAGGCCAGTGTGCTGTCACATGGGGGTGGGTCCTTCAGGCCAATGTGCTGTCACATAGGGGTAAGTCCTTCAGGCCAATGTGCTGTCACATAGGGGTAAGTCCTTCAGGCCTGTGTGCTGTCACAGAGAGGTGGGTCCTTCAAACCCTTGGCTGTCACATGTGTGGGTCCTTCAGACCCAAGCACTGTCACGCAGGGGTGGGTCCTTCAAATCCCTGAAGTTTCACACAGGTTTAGATCCAGTATAGGTTCTTCAGACCCATGCAGTCACATGGAGGATGGCCCATCAGGCCCTTGCAGGGTGACATTGGGGATGCTCCTTCAGACCCCAGCAACATCCCACGGAGGGTGGTCCTCCAGGCCCCTGCACTGTCTCATGGGGGATAATCCTTCAGGCCCCTGGACAGTTTTCATGGAAGATGGTCCCTCAGGCCCGTACACTGTCTCATGGAGGATGGTCTCTCAGGCACCTGCACTGTCTTCATGGAGGATGGTCCTTCAGGCCCCTGCACTGTCTCATGGGGGATAATCCTTCAGGCCCCTGGACTGTCTTCATGGAAGATGGTCCCTCAGGCCCGTACACTGTCTCATGGAGGATGGTCTCTCAGGCACCTGCACTGTCTCATGGTGGATGGTCCCTCAAGCCTATGCACTGTCTCATGGAGGATGGTCCCTCAGGACCCAGCACTGTCTCATGGAGGATGGTCCCTCAGACCTGTGCACTGTCTCATGAATGATAGTCCCTCAGGGCCCTGCACTGTCTCATTTGGATGGTCCCTCAGGTCCATGCACAGCCATTTGGGAGAGGCTCCTTAGCCATGTGTAAGCTGTCTAATGGTGGACTATAAAGAGAACCTGTTGCCTTGTTAGGGTTGCCACCTTTTCTTCAAGCGAAACCCGAACACTCAAGCGACACGCAGACATTTTTTTGGGAGAATGAGTGGGGGCCTATTCCTATGTATATAGCGCTGCCTATTCCTATGTAAATATCACAGTTAAGACTATTTTCAATGGGGGTCGGTAACTCCTATCTTAATTTTGGTTGCCCCTGTCTGCCTGACATCTTGTGTCCGGGTTTCTGCTGCCATGAAACCCGGACACAGCATTCAAAACCCGAACTGTCCAGGTGAATCCTGGACAGGTGGCAACCCTATGCCTTGTCATAAATGGGCAAGCATCATGTTCACTTGCACAAGCCCTCACAGAGTTTATAAAGTTTGGTAATACATGTCGGAGACCTATGACAGTATATCAGAGTCTGACATTAGCATAGTCAGCATTGGCAGGCTATGGCCCCTGCAGCAAAGAATACAGATTATTCGTCCATTACAGACAGTACAGGTCCTCTTTAAGCCACCTCCCCACTTCACTGGGAGAGGTAGAACAGAAGTCTTCCATCCCCTCTGTCGCCTTGGTATCAGAGGAAGGACATCAGCAGCTATGACCAAACGGGCTGCTCATGGCGCCATCCTGCCAGTCATGTGACCCTGCCCCCCCTTAGTCAGTGTGCTGTCACATGGGGTGGGTCCTTCAGGCCAATGTGCTGTCACATGGGAGTTGGTCCCTCAGGCCAGTGTGCTGTCACATGGTGGTGGGTCCTTCAGGCCAGTGTGCTGTCACATGGGGGTGGGTCCTTCAGGCCAGTGTGCTGTCACATGGGGGTGGGTCCTTCAGGCCAATGTGCTGTCACATAGGGGTAAGTCCTTCAGGCCAATGTGCTGTCACATAGGGGTAAGTCCTTCAGGCCTGTGTGCTGTCACAGAGAGGTGGGTCCTTCAAACCCTTGGCTGTCACATGTGTGGGTCCTTCAGACCCAAGCACTGTCACGCAGGGGTGGGTCCTTCAAATCCCTGAAGTTTCACACAGGTTTAGATCCAGTATAGGTTCTTCAGACCCATGCAGTCACATGGAGGATGGCCCATCAGGCCCTTGCAGGGTGACATTGGGGATGCTCCTTCAGACCCCAGCAACATCCCACGGAGGGTGGTCCTCCAGGCCCCTGCACTGTCTCATGGGGGATAATCCTTCAGGCCCCTGGACTGTCTTCATGGAAGATGGTCCCTCAGGCCCGTACACTGTCTCATGGAGGATGGTCTCTCAGGCACCTGCACTGTCTTCATGGAGGATGGTCCTTCAGGCCCCTGCACTGTCTCATGGGGGATAATCCTTCAGGCCCCTGGACTGTCTTCATGGAAGATGGTCCCTCAGGCCCGTACACTGTCTCATGGAGGATGGTCTCTCAGGCACCTGCACTGTCTCATGGTGGATGGTCCCTCAAGCCTATGCACTGTCTCATGGAGGATGGTCCCTCAGGACCCAGCACTGTCTCATGGAGGATGGTCCCTCAGACCTGTGCACTGTCTCATGAATGATAGTCCCTCAGGGCCCTGCACTGTCTCATTTGGATGGTCCCTCAGGTCCATGCACAGCCATTTGGGAGAGGCTCCTTAGCCATGTGTAAGCTGTCTAATGGTGGACTATAAAGAGAACCTGTTGCCTTGTTAGGGTTGCCACCTTTTCTTCAAGCAAAACCCGAACACTCAAGCGACACACGGACATTTTTTTGGGAGAATGAGTGGGGGCCTATTCATATGTATATAGCGCTGCCTATTCCTATGTAAATATCACAGTTAAGACTATTTTCAATGGGGGTCGGTAACTCCTATCTTAATTTTGGCTGCCCCTGTCTGCCTGACATCTTGTGTCCGGGTTTCTGCTGCCATGAAACCCGGACACAGCATTCAAAACCCGAACTGTCCAGGTGAATCCTGGACAGGTGGCAACCCTATGCCTTGTCATAAATGGGCAAGCATCATGTTCACTTGCACAAGCCCTCACAGAGTTTATAAAGTTTGGTAATACATGTCGGAGACCTATGACAGTATATCAGAGTCTGACATTAGCATAGTCAGCATTGGCAGGCTATGGCCCCTGCAGCAAAGAATACAGATTATTCGTCCATTACAGACAGTACAGGTCCTCTTTAAGCCACCTCCCCACTTCACTGGGAGAGGTAGAACAGAAGTCTTCCATCCCCTCTGTCGCCTTGGTATCAGAGGAAGGACATCAGCAGCTATGACCAAACGGGCTGCTCATGGCGCCATCCTGCCAGTCATGTGACCCTGCCCCCCCTCCTCCCCTCCGTACGTGAGAGCGTCAGAGCGGAACAGAGAGCAGCCTGTTCGGTGCCTCCAGCCTCGGCCTGTGTCTGGGCGGCAGAGAAGGAGGGCGCGTACTGCGCACGGTGAGCGGGGCATTGTGGGTAAGCTGCGAGCCGTTCATCAGCCGCTTCCTGTGGAATTTTCCAGGCGGGCGGGGAGCGCGCGCGCCGAGCTGTGAGGCAGCCAGTGGGGGGCGGGGCCTGGCAAGCGCTACGCCGCATTGCTGCAGACATGTCCCGGGCAGATGCGGTGAGGGGTCCCGGGGCCGGCCTTTCATCTATTTATCACCCGTGACACCCGGGCTTATCAACCGCTTCCTCTATGTAGTCATACCTATACTGCAAAGTGTTAAAATGGTGGGGTTGTAACGTTCGTAATGAGATAAGAGGCGGTGTAATTCCGGAGAGGGCAAAGCCAGAGTCGCACAGTTATTATGCATTACACAAATATTACCGAAGTGGCTTTTTTGTTTTATATAAAGTCATACTGCTAGTTACCATTGAGGTCATTTGATGAATATATTCATATCGAGGGCCCCATTCACATTTGAGCAAGAGCGTTATCAGGCTTGAACGTTTCTTGTTTTAGCCAATGGAAAGCTGGTTGCTAGGGGAGGAGACGGTTGTTAGGTGTAAAAAAAAATGCGGTTGTCAGGTGACCCAGTTGAAGTCTATGGAGCAAAAATAATGCATGATTCTGCCCCCCCAAAAAACATTAAAAACAATGGGATTCTTCATGTTGAGCGTTGTTCTGCTTCGGTAGAAATGGGGCTAAAGCAGAAATTTGTTTTCTATCATTTCAGTAGGAAAAGTGTTAAAAACTATCGGCAGGTTTTGTTTTAGGGAGATTTACTTGTACTTCCTGTCTGGTAGGTTCAACAGGAAGTGAGAGATCTTTCCGATGTGAGCGAAATAACCGTGACATTGGTGATCAGGACAATTCGAGAGGGTGAATGTCTCTAATGGGGACACAGACAACAATGAGAACTTGGTAGAAGGTTTAACCCCTTCATGACTAGTGACGTATTGCTGTCATCTCATCGAGGCTGTTTAAACAGACTGCCGCCGGGACTCTGTTTAAACTTGTAAAGCCGACTGCCAGCTTTAAAGTAGAAGCGATTCTGGCGGTTCAGCTGCCGCCAAATCGCTTCTACGGGCCGGTGAATGGGTCTCTCTCTCCCCCCCCCCACGTGTTTCCCGGGCTCTGCTGCCCCTCCTACGGGTCCGTCTTCTCTGGTGTTGGGGGGAAGCTGGGGCTGAGATGGACGAACCTCCGTTCGTCGATCTCCTCCCCATCCTCTGGGACCGCCCCCGCGAGCACGTGCGTCTTCACATAAACACGCGTTGGGTGTGCCTACGTATGAAAACGAAGAAACGCGCTACACATGTTGGGTAACACTGCGCACGCCGGAGTGAGAGCAATAGTTCTAGGGTCAGTATTTATGGGTATCTCTAAACTGATGACCTATGGGGACAATTAAAGAGTCGTCTGGACTTTTTTGGGTACCGAATTTTGTCGCTGTTTTGCGGATGCAAACAATTTTTAACCTTGGCATGTTGGGTATCTATTTACTCGTAACCTCATCTTTTATATTTTATTATGGGTATTTTATTGTGTTTTGAGGCATTTAAGTGCATTTTCCACTAAATTTTGGGGTTTGATAAGGAGTTGCGCTAATATCGTGCAACATAAAAATTTGCAACTGCCAACATTTTATTCTATAGAGTCTTGGCTTTCAGAAAATATATAATGTTTGGGTTAAATTTAAGTAATTTTTAGGCCTAAAATGTGCAATATTACATGAGTGCAAAATATTAAGAGAAAAAAAAAGGCCTCCGTCATGAAGGGGTTAACAAAGCCGTTCTCAACCTTTTAACCAGTTGACATCCGCGTTGTGTTAAACCCCCTTCCTGGCCAGGCCATTTTTCAGTTTTCAGCGCTGCGGTACTTTGACTGACATTTATTCCGTCATGCAACGCTGTACTGAAATGAATTTTATACCCTTTTTTGGGGACAGATAGAGCTTTCTTTTGGTGGTATTTATTCACCACTGGGGTTTTTATTTTTTACTATATTAAGGAAAAATTACCGAAATTAAAAAAAAAAACGGTTTCCCCTATGTTAAATGATAAAACATTTATTATTACCCAATTTTTTGGTAAAATATAAAAGACGGGGTCACGTCGGGTAAAAAGACACCAAACATGTGTGCGCGAAACCTAAAAAAAAACGATAATACCCAAAATTGGCCATAGGCGACGCTTTAAAAGCTTTTACCGCTCATCAGTTTAGTGTTATCAGTGATTAATGGCCCTAAAATGATTGCTCTCACTCCAACGTTCGCGGCGATGTGTAGCGCAATTGTCGTTTTTTGCACGCTGGGGCACCGGACGCGTATTTACGTTTATATGCGCGTAAACGTGGGGGTGGGGGAGTTAAACATTTTGGGGGGGTTTTTTCCCCTTTTTTTATATGTGACTTTTATTTTATTTTACTTTTTTATGTGTTACTTTTATTTTTTTTTATTTATATTTATTTTTTTGCACTTATTGTTATTGCTATTATATAGGGGGATAACAATCCCCCTATATAATAGCAAAGGCACACTGACAGGTCCTCTTTATGGAGACATTAGGGGTCTCTAGGACCCCTAATGTCACCTGTGGACCCCAAAAGAAGCTGATGAAGCAGAGATCTGCTTCATCAGCTTCTTTTCTCTGGCTATAGCAGCCAGATGACTGACAGGTGAATGCGGAAGTGATGTAATACACATCACTTCTGCATTCACAGCCCGGAAGGAGGTCAGCAAGGAGCTGATCTCTCTTCCTCCTGACGCCCTACCGATCCCGGGCCGAAGATGGGGCAGCGGATCCCGGGATTGAAGGTCAGGGGGCAAGAAAAAACGAGCGCATGGTCGGGTCTTTTCTGCCCGTGCGCGCCCGCAGAAAAAAATGCCGTCTGCAGACGGCAACCCGCCAATGCTGAAGTGCCGTCCGGGCGGACGGCAACTGGTTAAACACAGGAACACTTGAAAAAACATTCAGGGATCCCCAGCTAGTAATCATTATATCTACAGCCTGCAGGACATTAGCGTGATCAGTAAGAGGAAATAGAATAAGGAATGTGGGGTATGCCCAGGGCTGCTCCCTACAACAAAATTATTTTTAGTAATAACAATCAAATTAGAATAAAAAACAGGAAGGAATAGCAGAGAGAGGATGTAGTTGTAGTTCTTCATTACATTGGAGGTCATTGGAAAATGACCTCTTTACACTGAGGGTCATTGAGACGAATGATCATTACATTGGTGGTCAGTGGGAAGAATGATCCTTACATTGGTGGCCAGTGGGAAGAATGATCCTTACATTGCACAGCCCTCCCGAGACTCCACACAGCCTCCCGAGACCCCACATAGCTCCCTGAGACCCCACACAGCTGCCTGAGACCCCACACAGCCACCTAAGACACCGTACAGCCCTTCTTTAACTCAGCACAACCACCTGAGATCCTCTGCTGAAGACAACAGGCCGGCACAGGGCAGCACAAAGTAGGTAGCTTCATATTCTGCATTGCGGTATAATGCATTATTGGGATTTGTAGTCTTCTAGAGCCGGTTGCCATTCGGCATTGCTGTATAATGTATCTCTAGCTGATGGTATTATTCTGCACTGCTGTATAATGTATTTTTGAGATTTGTAGTCCCTCTACAGCTTGGAGTCAGTGGCAGGACTACCAGGGTTGCAGCATTGGCAGCTGGGAACTGACTCTGGCGCTCCACCGCTGTCCTAAAACCATTAGTCTGTATTGTTTTAGAAAAACTGTCACATGACACTAAAAAAAGATTTCGGTAATTGGTATCAGCGAGTTTTGGGGAAAAGTATCGGTACTCGCACTTGGTCTGGAAGAATTGGTATTGGTGCATCCTTGGTGGTCAGTGGAAAGAATGATCTTTATATTGGTGGGCACTGGTAACAATGCGATTTACATTGCTTGTCGGTAGGGAAAATAGTATGTCATATTATCTCTCCTCCACCAATCACAGAACACCTTATATGCTTTGAGAATAATGCAAGGCATTTTGTGAATGGGTCAGCAGTGATGAGGGTCAGGGATGTGACTGGAACACTTCACGGCTTGAGTCCCGTACCTCAGGTCTCTAAAGAAATCAAACCAACACTCCCATACAGCAGAAGAGGTAGTATACTCACCTCTCCATGTCTCCTGCCTCTGCTCCGTTCCAGTACTGCAGCATCTGTCGTTGGCCAAGAACACTTCCTGAAGTGTCAGACGCCTATGTTCCATGCCACATGGTGTGGTTCCTTCCTCCAACCACTATATGACTCAACAGTTGGATGGGTGCTTCATGTTGATACATGCTGCAATGGGTCAGAAGCAGCAGTTCAATTTATGTATCCCCTAAATCTCTGCAATGAGTATCTACTGGGGTGTATCCCGGCAGCAGGTGAGGTTTTTTTTTAGGGATGCACCGATATATCGGCCGAAAATTGCATAATGCCGAAAAGTGCCATTTTCTGGCCGATAGAGCAGTACATCCATTCTTTCTCTCCTCCCCGCTGAGCGCTGCTCTGTGTCCCAGCAGGGTGGAGAGAAAGTGTCACAGGCGGCCAAGCACTGCAGGAGGAGAGCGCTGTGAGCGGCCGGCGTCTCACCTCTCAGCCTCCTGTCACAGATCGGGAGAGCGGTGTGTGGGCGGAGACAGCTTCCAGTGCTATCACAGGAGGCTGAGCTACTCCCACTCAGCCTCCTGTGACAGCGAGTCAGGAAGGAGAGTGGTAAAAACACTCAGTGATTGCTGAGTGTTTGTAAATAATTGAGGACAGAGTATGGTTACTATAGCCTCAATTAATGAATGGGAAGTGATCTACATCACCTCCTGTCCATTCATGATTGAGGATATAGTAACCATACTCTGTCTTCATGTTATGAATGAACAAGAACACTCAGTATAGAGGATTCCTGTTCATTGATAAGAGCCCAGATAGCAAGTAATTGAGCAGCAAGTTTAAAAATGATTTGCTAAACTATTGCAGACTTGCCAAGCTTCACAATTTTGTTGCACAATTACAGCAAGTCTGCATTGCAAGTCTCCAGACCAGCGAGCTTTGCAAAAGTGCTGTACACTTGCAGAGCTCTTGCTAAGACCTGCAGGACTCTTGCTGTAGACTTGCCAAGCAAATTTGCTACAAATTCAAAAAGTGTCAACTAGAACTTGTGCTGCGAGTGTTCTGCAAGTCTACAACTTGCCAGGAATGTGTGCGGCAAGTTAACAAGAATTACAATTTAACCCATGCCACAAGTGTGTGGCAAGTTATCCTTGCTATCTGGGAGGGGATACAGAAAAAGAGATTGAGGACTCTGTGTTCTCAATCTCTTTTTCTATTTTAGAAAGGGAAATATCAGGGTTCTGTTTAGACCCCTAATATTTCCCCTGAGCCCCTAAAAGTAAAGTAAACAATGAAAATATTTAATAAAATATAAATCCGTAATTAAAAATAAATAAAATATTTTTTTAAATTTGAAAAAGTTAAAATAAAAAATATTTTCGGTTTCGGCCTGACTATTTTTACATTTTGGTTTCGTTTCAGTTTTGAAATCTTCATTTCGGTGCACCTCTAGTTTTTTTTTTTATTGGTTTGTAAATACCAATTAGATCCTGTACTCTGCATATATACTATATAGCCAAAGCTTTCTGATCACCTGACCGTCACAACTTGTTGGACATCCCATTCCAAAACCTCCTCCTTTGCAGCTATAACAGGCTCCGCTCTTCTTGGAAGACTTTCCACAAGATTCTGGAGTGCGTCTGTGGGAAATTGTACCCATTCATCCAAAAAACATTTGTGAAGTCAGATACTGATGTTTGACTGGACGACCTGTCACAGAATCTGCATTCTAATTCATCTCTAAAGTGTTCAGTAGGATTGAGGTCAGGGCTCTGTGCAGGGCACATAAGTTCCTCCGCCCCAAACTCTTCATATAAATTCTTTATTTGTCAAAACATTTCAAACAGTATAAACACAGATAAGAGATATCAAGGAGAAGTCGAGTACAGAATGTAGAACAACATTTCTTCTCAACATTGCATGAGAATAAGCAATCACGAAAAGATTCCCCGAAGTCAGAAGGCAACAAGTGAACATTGGCAACATTATGAAGGATAAAAAGTAATTGAAACTAAACAAAACCTTTTGAAGGTCATAAGAAATGTATTCCAAACATCCCAGAGTGGTGCGTAACAGAGAAATGAAGGGCAAGGGGAGTATGGCACGTGTACCAAATCTGCAAGTAGTGAGAACAGTGAACAAACAGGCAGGGAAAGTCAAATAGTTTGAATGAGTAAGTAACAACTATGGTAATTCGGATGTTCGCTTCACATCATTGGGTTAAATATCAATGAGCAAGTCTCAGCGGTGGTACTTGTAATGTTCACTTCACAACACAAGCAGGAAAAGTCAATAGTTTGAATGAGTATGTAACAACTGTGGTAATTGTAATGTTCGCTTCACATCACAAGGGTATTTATCAATGAGTTTGAACGGCAAGTATAAGCGGTGGTACTTGTAATGTACACTTCACGTACAAGCAGGAAAAGTCAGTAGTTTGAATGAGCATGTAAGAGCTGGGGTAATCAATACTTGCTGTTAAGTGTAGTCTGGGTAATATGGTGATCCATCCCTGGAGTGGGCTGATTCCTGGCTGTAGAGGCTGGTATAGTGGAGAGCAGTGGTTCAAGTGCAGGGTTGCGGTGCACTAGAAGTCTAAGCAGCTCAGAAGGATCAGGAGGGCTCAGAAAGGTGGCCAGGGAGCGACCTCTCATTCAGGATGGAGAGCGGAGGTGCACAGAGCTTGTCCGCGGCCATTGCAGAAACACCGGACAAGTGAAACTTTGCGGCTTAAGCCGAGGAGGAGGGCGGTGCGGCGTGGCACCGGGGGCGGAGCCACCCTCTGCGTCCGAGATGCCGGAGAGGTAATTATGCTGGATCTATTACAGTGGCTTTGTATTTTATGCTGTAAAATTGACATTACCCTTCACTGGAAACACCTGAACTCAATCATTTGGAGGGGTGTCTACATACTCTTGGGCATAAAGTGTATCAGTGCAGTTTACACCATATGGGTTTCCTTGTGGTAAGAAATGTATAAAGCTTGGCCTTATACAACCACTACATGCACTTCTTGTGAAGCAGTTCTACAGACCCTCATCTACAAGTAATTGTAATGCGTGCATACCTTTACATAACACACCATTATATGCCATGTCTTTTCAGGCATTGGTTTATCCTGCTTTTGTATGTAGGTGCACAATTCAACATTTATAAGCTTCTGTTTAATTTATGTTTCATCTACATTTTTCAGGAGCTATGGATCGGTCAAAGCACAGCCTGGTTCTGCTGCAGCAACTCAACATGCAGCGGGAGTTCGGTTTCCTCTGTGACTGCACTATAGCCATCGGGGACGTGTACTTCAAGGCGCACAGAGCCGTGCTTGCTGCCTTTTCAAATTATTTCAAGATGATCTTCATTCACCAGTCCAGGTGCTAGAATCTCTTTATGTTCACATTTTGTTTGCAGGAATGAGAAATAAATGATATTTCACAACATATGGGAAGTGTGTTTAAATAATGAAATCATATTTCTTCAAAATGGAATCAAATGATCTAAATCGAGTTGTAAAAGCCTTCATTGTTTTGGCAATGTTTGTTTGTTTGTTTGTAATGTGTTTATAATGTGAATATTTTATGGCATACATAAGGTATTGTTATCGTTTTTTCCGGTCATTGTAAACCCAAAGGCAGCAATACTTGTAAACACATCATCTGAGCCAACTCGGGGTTGGTTATGGGTTTCTTTGACAGATTTGGCACCATATGCACTAATGGCTTTCAGTCTCATAATACAATCTCTGCGCTGTCACCATCAGATTAAAGCGATATTAAACCCTCCTCTTTTTTTAAATAGTTGCTATAAGGAGACCCACCTTTGCCTGAGGCTGTTGTTTTTTTTTCTTTAAAAGTTAAAAATTCCTTGTTTTCAAGTGGGTCCCTGCAGCGCTGTTCCCCCTGCAAGGGTGACTCCATCAGCTAACGGAGGCACTCATACCTGCAGTGGCTGTGTGCATCCATAGACACACAAAGCCCTGTGGTAGGCCACGTCCCTTCTCTCTGACCAACACTTTGATTGATGTCAGAAGGAGCCAAAGGCTCCTCTACCATCAGTATCCACCCCCTGCAACCAGGAAGTACGGGGAACGGAGGATCACTTCAGGACCAGCGGCGGGGACCAGCGTCGCTGACAGGTAAGTGTGTGAGGGTGGGGAAGAAAAAGGTTCCGGGCGGTTTTTACCCGAATGCAGAGAATGCATTAAGGTGAAAAACGCCCAGACCTTAATACTACTTTAAAGGCCAATAATTCTACCTTTAATACCATGTTCCGTGTCCCTTCCCCCACGCAGATTTCAGATTCAACATGGTTCCTCCGACAGGTCGATTTATGTTCTCCTTGTGCAGGGTGACTGGTCTTGTATCCTCCCCTCTCCTGTTATTTTCTGCAGACAACCTGTAGTTGGTGTGGCCTTCTGGGTCCCTCCCACAGCTCTGCTTTCTGCACTGTGTACAACACGTTGATGATGTCTCCACTTTTTTGAAAAGTGTTTGCAAAGGCATTTAGTGCCCCCAGAATAGATTTATGTTCTTTTTGGCTATTGAGGAATATATTTAAATGAATGTCTTTGTGCCCCCCCGATAGTTCTCTTTTAAGGAATTGTTAATAAATCCATAACTGGGTATTTTTTATATCTGCCTACACTTTTGCTTGACATTGTTCATAGCTAATCGTATCTACTTTTTTTTTTTTTTTGTAACAGTGAATGTATAAAGATCCAACCGACAGACATTCAACCGGACATATTTAGTTACCTTTTGCACGTCATGTATACAGGGAAAACCCCCAAGCAAAGTGTGGACCACTTCCGATTAGAGGAAGGGGTTAGGTTTCTTCACGCTAACCTCCCCTCCATATCATCTAATGAGCCAAGTCAAGTTTTGCCATCGGAAACAGGGCAGTCCTCTAATTTATACGGAATCCAGATCTCCACGGCTCAGAAAACAAATAAAGAGACTCTTCGAAACATTTCACCTGCTGCAGCAAGGTCCACTCCACAGGGAGAGCAGCCGAAACTACAGCTGTCCCTTGCCATTGGCCTTGAAGGTGTAGGGCCTGAACAGCAAAGTTCACATTTCCCTGCTCAGGTGGGCACCACAGTTAAATCGATAGAAGACATTGAGAACACCGTAAAGACCATAAAGCAGGAAACCTGTGATACCGAATCTGTCAAATCTCCTCAAGAATCGTCGCTGCAAGAGGAGGTCGAGTCAACATTGGTTAAGACCGCCAGCAAAACGTACTCCTGCCACTACTGTGGCGAACATTTTGAGTCTCGTAGCACGTTGAGGGATCATTTGCATATCCACGTTTCACAGTCTCTCCCTTTCGGTGTACCTACCTCTATTTTAGAGAGCGATGACCTGGGAGAAGTGCACCCCATACTTGAAAACATCGAGAACACTGAGAGCTGTCAACTCAGCCCTAACGAAGCGCTTCCAAACTCCACCCACGCCGAACAGCTGCAACTCAACCAGCTTTCGTTTTTGTCGAAGGACGCCGATCCCATAGAGCTGAACTGCAACTTTTCCTTCTTGCGAAAGAGGAAATTTATCTGCACGGTATGTGGACACAGGTTCATACGGAGGAACCTGTTACTGGATCACTTGTACACGCACAAAACCAAATCCCACAAGCTCAGTCGCTACCAGGGCTCGGGCAGCCAGACTGATCATTCGCTACAGAATTACTGTAAGAACCTGACTGATAATGATCAGAAAGACGAAGACGCAGCTCTAGAACCCCCCTTCCTCGAGGACTTGGAAGACACAAGCTCACAAGAAAATGTGGACTCTGTCCTTGTTGAATAATATTTATTCGTATTGAACTGCTTGGATGTTTGTTTTGTTTTTTTGCTCCTTGATATATTTAGTTCTTTGCGTTAACTGTGTGGAAATAACTTTTAAAGGGTATTTACTCAGTTGTACTGTGATTGTACTCCTATTTATTGTTGTGTTCTATTGATGCATCTTAGGGTCAACACAAGACGTCTCTGAACAATATTTGTTTAAAAATTGGAAACAATATGGCATCTATGTTTTTGATGTCATCTACTCGTGGAGGGACTTTAGTTGTTCTTTCAGTGTCCAATGAGGAGGCCTAAACTAGGCAATCAGGAGCTTTCGTAAAATGGAAATGTGTACTGAGAAAATATGTAGGCTGCCATTGCTGACTGAAGATTTCAGATCCCTGGCTGTCTCTGTCTTTCTTTACTAACTTTCTTTACTAATCACTCACCTGGAATTGTGTGAGATCCTAATAGGTTGGACTTGATGGACTAATGTCTTTATTCAACCTCAAATACTATGTGTGTAGATCAGCGTGATATTAGAACTTTTAATTTTCTATTTGTTCCAGGACAGAGACTCACAAAGTACTTTAAAGAACTATGGGGTTAAGTATTTTCCCCATAGTTCTCCTTAGGGTAACGGGAGGACACAAACTAGCGTTCAGTATACCGCGATCTGTAGCTCGCGGTATACTGAGACGCCGCAGCTGAAGCGGATACTGACAATTGTGCCAAGATCTGCCCAGCTGCGTCACTGACAGCTGGCTCTGCCTATCTAGAGGCAGAGCCAGCTGGATCCGCCCCCTCCCCGTCCGATCCGCCAGTCAGCGCTGGCGGATCGGAGTGGGGAGGGGGGAATCCAGCCCCTCCCCTGTCACGGCAGAGAGCCATGACAGGATCGAGAGGTGAGCGAACGCCAGTATGTGTTCGCTCACCTCCCGATCTACTGAGCCGACCTGTGACAGTCTCATTGTCACAAGTTGGCTAGAACTATGAGGTGAGTGAAAAGCACTCACCTCATAGTTCTCCTTTAAGCCACTAGATCATAATATCAGCCAGAAGCATTTTCAGAAGGGGAAATCACCAGTGTCCATCTCTATTCGTCCATAGAGGCATCCTTTAAGTCTTCTCTGATTGGGCTGTCTACTCCCGTAATGGACCAGTATTATGTAATGAAGGGAAGGAAACAGGCACACATTGTTAATTGCCAGGTCCTGGCTACATTCACCAGGGAAAACATTAATTGGTTTGGCTTGACTTTGCTATATATATATTAGGGCTGCAACACCTAATCGACATAATCGATTATTGAAAAAGTTGTCAACTTTTTCAATAATCGATTAATCGGCTTCTGATCAGTTGGCCCTGTTCATGGCTCCACACACGCTGCGCGCCCCACCTCCTCCCTAACTCACGCTCAACGTTGCTGGAAGACTGCTCAGGTATAAGCCTGCACTTTCCCACACGTGGTGTTCTATAATGTATTGCTGGGATTTTTATTCCTCTATAGCTGATGGTACATTGTGCTGTATATTATACATGGGAATACAAATCCCAGCAATACATTATATACTGTATGTATAATGTACTATTGCTGGGATTTGTTGTACTCTATAGTTGGTGATATTCTGCACTGCGCTGTATAGAGGACTACAAATCCCAGCAATAATACATTATACAGCGCCATGTGGAATTCCACCAGCTATAGAGGAGCACTACAAATCCCAGCAATAATACATTATACAGTGGTGCACTGCCGAATACCACTGGCTATAGAGGACTACAAAACCCAGCAACAGTACATTATACAGCGCAATGCAGAATACTACCAGCTATAATGTACTATTGCTAGGATTTGTTGTGCTCCTCTATAGCTGGTGATATTCTGCATTGCGCTGTATATTGTACTATTGCTGGGATT
>NW_017306280.1:1166898-1206258 GCF_000935625.1 Nanorana parkeri | reverse complement strand
CCATGTGGAATTCCACCAGCTATAGAGGAGCACTACAAATCCCAGCAATAATACATTATACAGTGGTGCACTGCCGAATACCACTGGCTATAGAGGACTACAAAACCCAGCAACAGTACATTATACAGCGCAATGCAGAATACTACCAGCTATAATGTACTATTGCTAGGATTTGTTGTGCTCCTCTATAGCTGGTGATATTCTGCATTGCGCTGTATATTGTACTATTGCTGGGATTAGTAGTCCTCTATAGCTGGTGCAATTCTGCATTGATTGCTGTATAATTTTACACTTTCCATTTCACTATATTGCACACCACACTTTTTTTTTCTTTTTTACTTCCACCGCTCCAAGCTTGCTCCTTTCAATACAAACTAGTAGTCCATCACTGGAGTCATTTTTAAAAATGTATTTGATTGTTTATCCGATTAACCGATTAATCGAACTTAATAATCGTCTAACTAATCGATTTTGAAAATAATCGTTAGCTGCAGCTCTAATATATATATATATATATCGTATAGGATTTTTATATAGTAAATCTGACCACTGTTCATTTGAAAACAATATTCTGCTATTTAAGCAGTTTTTATGTAAATGGGGCTGCAACAAGGACAAAGCCAGTAAACCTATATAATGTTATATAATGCACTTTTTCAAATTCCATGACCTATACTGAAGATTAAAAAAAGAAGTTCTCAGCTAACTTGTGTAGATTTGCAGTTGGCTATATATGGGGATGTGGAAATGTCCACTAATCTGCATTGAATAATCCAGAGACCAAAAAAGATAATTTGTTGGGAAAATGGGGCATTGGGATGCATTGGAACAGTACACACTATACGATATCCCCTTCTGTATGACAACAGTGTGGAGATACTGTAAAACATTTTCCAGCCTCCCCTCATCACTGACCTAGTTATTGTTAAAGTATATCCAAAGTCCAGAAACAGAAGGTAAGGGTATATCTTCCAATGGTGACAACTGTCTTAGAAGGCATTTCACCCTCACTTTTGAGCAGCCTTTCTCTTTTTACAATGGAGGAATCCTTGAATAATAAGTAATATACAAGTGTCTTGCTCCACTCCTTACTGGGTATTGCACATCTGACACCAAAACTGTTCATTTATATTACAAAATGTAGTTTCAGTAGTAATCATGTGGAGAAGGCCCCATTGGTGGTCAGTAGAAAAGTATTTATATTGGTGTTTTTGGTCCATCTAGGGCTTGCTTACATTGGTGGTCAGTGGAGAAGGCCCAGTTCTTACATTGGTGGTCAGTGGAGAAGGCCCCCTCCTTACATTGGTGGTCAGTGGAGAAGGCCGCCTCCTTACATTGGTGGTCAGTAGAAAAGTATTTATATTGGTGTTTGTGGTCCACCCAGGGCTTCCTTACATTGGTAGTTAGTGGAGAAGGCCCCCTCCATACATTGGTGGTCAGCGAGGAAGGCCCCGTTCTTACATTGGTGGCCATTGGAGAAGGCCCCCTCCTTACATTGGAGGTCAGTGGAGAAGGCCCCCTCCTTACAATAATGGTCAGTGGAGAAGGCCCCCTCCTTACAATAATGGTCAGTGGAGAAGGCCCCCTCCTTACACTGGTGGTCATTGGAGAAGGCCCTGTCCTTACACTGTTGGTCAGTGGAGAAGGCTCCCTCCATATATTGGTAGTGAGTGGAGAAGGCCCACTCCTTACATTGGTGGTCAGTGGAGAAGGCTCCCTCTATACATTGGTAGTGAGTGGGGAAGGCCCACTCCTTACACTGTTGGTCAGTGGAGAAGGCTCCCTCTATACATTGGTAGTGAGTGAAGAAGGCCCACTCCTTACATTGGTGGTCAGTAGAAAAGTTCTTATATTGGTGTTTTCTGTATTGCCCCCTTACATTGGTGGTCCATGTAGGGCTTCCTTACATTGGTGGTCAGTGGAGAAGGCCCCTTCTTACACTGCTGGTCAGCGGAAGATATGTCTTCTTAGATTGGAGGTCAGTAGGAGAAGGGCCCCCTTTCACTGGTGGGCTAAAAAAAAGAATACCCATGGTTTCAGTGGTCAGTGAGACAAATGCTCACTGGTGGTCAGTGAGAACTGAGGGGAGAGGCTCTACAGGTTCCACACTACTGGCTCTGGCGAGTCAAATTGGCGCTCCAACTATACAGTAACCGTCAGGTGGGAAAATGATCCAAAAATTGCCCAAGGAACCTCTAGCAAACCTGGCCGGGAAAGACTGATTTTGAGAGATGAGATATACATCAAATTAAATCTCCAACAGCACAAAAATAAAAACATTGAAAAAGGTTTTGGTTTGGAAAACACTTTAAGAACTTCATACACTATAGGCCAGTTGGATGCTATTCGCACAGCACTAGCACCCCTAGATGGCACTGTGTAGGAATTTCCTGTGCTCTTCCGTGCCATCTAGGGGTGCTAGTGTCGTGTGAACAGCATCTGCCCAGTTATACGCCAGGTGAAAGTTTTCTAAATAAGGCATGTCAATGTTTTCAGGTTCATTTCAAATCAAAACCAAATGCTTGACCAGTGATGGGGGACAGACAAGACAGGCAATTGTATTTGAACTTGCGTCATGGTGGGTTGGCTTCTCCACAGATTAGGGGAGCCACTTCTGGGAGGTTTTTGGAGCTGTTGCAGGTAGAACATTTGAGATGAAACTGACAATTTTACTATCAACGTATACTCAAGTAAATGGCTATTCATATTGCATAATGCTAAAGAAAGTTATGTTTTGGTTGGCTTCCTCTTCAGTATCTTTGTGTTGGTTTTCTCACATTTATCATCCAATGATAATGATTGGCCAGTATCCCGCATCATGATTAATATTAGGCCAGCTTTTGATGTCATAGTTATTTAGATCTGAGTGTAATTTACCATTTTGAATGTATGTTTGGGATACTTCTTTATGTACTTTGCTCACTGTTCAGCATTACTGCTCGGAGATTTCTAGGGATGTTCAGATACCAAGTACAGTACTCGGTACAAGTACATGTGCAGATACTTTTCCAACTCCATGACTAGACTAGAGGAAAATTAAAAAGTTAGGAGGCAGCTTTCATTTTTAAGGAGCACACGGAGCTCCTGGGATTTGTACATCTTTGTTTTAATGTATGATTTTTTTAAAATAAATTTAAATAAAGTGATGCACTGATACCATGTTTTCAAGTACGAGTACTGATACCTTTTTGTTTATTGTCATGCGACAGTTTTTCTAAAACAATACAGACTAATGATTTCAGGACAGTGGTGGAGCGCCAGAGCCAGGTACCAGCTGCAACCTCTGCAACCCTTGTAGTTCTCATGAAAATGCCAAGTATCAGCACTGGTATCTGGACATCCCTAGAGATTTCAAGACATTGAGGGGAATTTATCAAAACTGGAGTAGACAAAATCTGGAGCAGCTGTGCATGGCAACCAATCAGTTTCTCTCTTCAGTTTGTTAGTTAAGATTTGAAAATGAGAGAGAGAGGCACTGATTGGCTGCCAGACACAGCTGTTCCAGACCTGGTCTGCTCCAGTTTTGATAAATTCCCTTCAATATATTTAGGAAACCACATTTTCACTTTTTCTTCTCTTATGTTTCAGTTTCTCACCAAACATATTCATTTACTGACTTCTCATTAACCTAGCTTTAGTTCATGTGCAGTTTTGTACCTGTAGTGTGGAGATTTAGTTCAATCCACTGCGACAAGGTCCGACGTAACTAATTGTTCTCTGATGATCCAGTTTTGTGTGATGTTTTGATTCAGAATGAATAAAAATAGATCTGCATCGATAATGTATTTTTTAACACGCAGTACATATGTGTAACACCTTGCTGGAATTGTTTCTGATACAATGGGGTTGATTTACTAACCTTATAAACACACCACGGACACATATACACCTCTGTAGTGTGTTCCCTCCCAGCATGATCTATGGGTGGAATCTAAACACCTTTGTAGTGTGTACACACCCAGCAGGAGTGTTGTGCATGAATTCCAAGGTGATGTTTGGTAAATTAGCTCTACGTTGTGTTGCTTGCGTTGATGAATGCAGGAATGTAAATGCATGAGCTAACCATTTTTGTCTAAACTGTGAAGCAGCATTATATATGCATCATGTGCATGATTTTTCCATATATGGCATTAGTGGAAATATGCTTTTAGAGACTTTTTGGTTGATAAATACGTTTTGCTGTGTGAAAATCACACGCACCTGGTGCGTGCGTGTGTTTAGGTTAGTAAATCACCCCCAATGTCTTTGTTTGTGGTTTGTTAAAGTGATTTGAATTGTGTTGGACACAAAAGCAGTCTATTTAGGCACTTCTTATTAGGGCAGATGTGCAGTGCAGAATGACTTTAGCGGCACTACTGAGTAATGGCCTGTACATAACAAAGGCTTAAGGCTAAATGTTACAAAAACTATGGGATAGAGAGAGAGGATAGTTAATATACAAAGTTGGGTGTGGCTTACACAGAGGTCATCCTATGGTTACTGTGAATTAAATGAAGAATATAAAATCCACTGCACACAATATTCATTTCCTGGCAGGGTGCGTGTATTCCTTTTAGTCACTCATCATGTATTAATAGCCTCGTACCAATACATAAAACCACCAAAGTGTATGTTCTACCTAATACAATCTCGTAAATGAAAACATTGCATAAACTTGACCCTCATCTGACTAACCCAGATATACTTTTATATCCGCTACCTCAGGTTAACTCAAAGAAAAGCCTGCAGGGAAGTTCAATAAATAAGGAAGCAGGTCACTTCACTAATTAATTACCCAGGAAAACTAATTATGAACGTTCTAATGAACAAAAAAGACACTGAGAGGGGAATTTATCAAAACTGGAGCAGACGAAATCTGGAGCAGTTGTCCATGGCATCCAATCCGCTTCTCTCTTCAGTTTGTTCAGTTAAGATTTGGAAATGAAAGAGAGAAGCTGATTGGTTGCCGTGCACAGCTGCTCCAGATTTTGTCTGCTCCAGCTTTGATAAATTCCCCTCAATGTGTTCTTATCCATTGGAGTGAAGTTTAGCTACCAAACGGTATACATACACTATATTACCAAAAGTATTGGGACGCCGGCCTTTACACGCACATGAAATGGCATCCCAGTCTTAGTCCGTAGGGTACAATATTGGGTTGGCTCCGCCCTTTGCCGCTATAACAGCTTCAACTCTTCTGGGAAGACGTCCACAAGGTTTAGGGGTGTGTCTATGGGAATGTTTGACCATTCTTCCAGAAGCACATTTGTGAGGTCAGGTACTGATGTTGGAGGAGAAGGCCGGGCTCGCAGTCTCCGCTCTAATTCATCCCAAAGGTGTTCTATCGGGTTGAGGTCAGGACTCTGTGCAGGCCAGTCACGTTCCTCCATCCCAAACTCCCTCATCCATGTCTTTATGGACCTTGCTTTGTGTACTGGTGGGCAGCCATGTTGGAACAGGAAGGGGCCATGTCTTGGTATGCTGATCCCTCAAGAGTTCCCTTCACTGGAACTAGGGGGCCAAGCCCCTGAAAAACACCCCCACACCATAATCCCCCCTCCCCCAAACTTTACACTTGGCACAATGCAGTCAGGCAAGTACTGTTCTCCTGGCAACCGCCAAACCCAGACAGGTCCATCGGATTGCCAGACAGAGAAGCGTGATTCATCACTCCAGAGAACACGTCTCCCCTTCTCTAGAGTCCAGTGGCGGCGTGCTTTACACCACGGCATCCGACGCTTTGCATTGCAGTTGGTGATGTAAGGCTTGGATGCAGCTGCTCGGCCATAGAAACCCATTCCATGAAGCTCTCTACGCACTGATGTTGTGCCAATCTGAAGGCCACACGAAGTTTGGAGGTCTGTAGCTATTGACTCTGCAGACAGTTGGGGACTTCTGTGCACTGTGCGCTTCAGCATGCGCTGACCCCGCTCTGTCGTTGGCCTACCACTTCGTGGCTGAGTTGCTTCCACTTTGTTATAATACCACTAACAGGTGACCGCAGAATATTTAGCAGCAAGGAAATTTCACGGAACACCTGAATCCAATGATTTGGAGGGGGGTCCCAACACTTTTGGTAATATAGTGTATGTGAAGCTGCACACAGCCTTATTTTTACATTATTTTTTCACAGTTCAGTTATCTGCAATTTGTTCAACACGCACCCTGCACCAGTATTGGATAATGAAGTGTGCTGACACCTGGTGGTTGTATTTGGTACTGTAACCTTATTATGTTAGTGGAATGTTGATGTCAATTCTTGATTTGGAGGTAGCAAGGCACTTGCAGGACCAACAAGGAGTATATTAACAAATTATAAAGGTGGGCTGCATCCCACTAAAACGTCGGTTACACACTAAAGCACTCTAGCGGTGGCACATGGCAAGGACAGCTGTTACAAATAGCCGCTTATGGCCGCCTGTACTGTACAACTCAATGAGAGTAAGTGGCTACAGGTCAACCCGAACCTACACATCCGTACCGGTATAGATGCATGCCCTTAGACACAAGCTGTCCGCATCCAATGGCATGCATCCATACCTGTACCTTTGCACAGCTCACAATCTTTTTCCCTCTCTCTCTAAGCATATCTTCAAGCCTCCAGGGAAAATACATAGGAAGCTATTATTTTTTGTAGTGTTATACATAAAAATACACCCTCCGTGTCTGTTCACAAATGGACATTTTTTGGAATCGTGCTATAAAATACCATAAGGCTAATACAAAACAGTAATAAAGCATACCTTTAAAATAAAATTAACGTAAACGTTCTTTTCCTAGATATGTAAAAAATGTATCCAAAGACTTCATTCTCATCAGCAGCTTTTCTGCACTGCACACTTTTTGTGCTAAACGAGGGAAAGATGATAAAATAGCTTAAAATTTGGCATTCTTACTTATTAATCCTGCCAGATACTTTGACTTACACTTTAAAGGGTGACAACACTTGCTCACTGCATTGCAATCCAATGATGGTGTTGTCACCCAATTCTGTGCATTGAAGTTCAATTGACATCACTGTACTCCCACAGACACTACTACAGTTACCTCTTGGACTTGGCCCTTGACATCAAGGTTCTAGTGGTATCTTGAGCATAGACTTCTAAGTTCTTTTGGTATCTTCTCATCACATCCATCCAGTGGGGGACAGCCGCAGGTACGTCTTCAGGGCCATATGATTTTCTTTCAGCAAGTCAGCATCTTCAGGAGCCTCCCAGGAGGGGAGTTTCCTGCATCATCCATTCTCTAAGTCTTGGAGCTCAAGGCAGCTCGGCACTACATCCCTGGTAGGGCATGGGCCAAGGAAAGGGCCATGTGACAGGAAGAATGCAAAATATTTCACACCTCCTCACCTATCCCAGCTGATTGGCTTTGTTTGTTAAATATTCATAACACAAACTAATATTAATATTCCTTCAGCACAGTCTGCTGGAGCATGCTGAACACAATCTGGCAGAAGAAGTAACACTCTGTTCTGTACTCAGGGGCACTCACTAAAAAGATTCGGCAGGATGGTTACAGCCCACTGCTACCTGCAGACCACACACAAATATAAAAAGAAAAAAATAATAGAAAAATACTAAATCTCTACAATAAAACAATATAAATAAAGGGTTCTGACTTTGTATTCATCTTGGATACCTGAACAGCAAGATATTCCTGCCATACTTTCATTCAGTTACTGTTCACCTACAAATGTTAGGGGTTCCCACCAGCCTTTGGGTGTTGAAGACTCTCCTGTTGTTTTCTCCATAGCATAAAATAAATACAATAGAGGCCAAGATTTTCCCAACCACTTCCCCTATGTGCCGGCGCAATTGTGGCCGAACATGTACGTTTCCCCACATCTGGTGGCACTGTCACCTGCTCCATTTTTCTATTTATTAGTAAGATCACTCACATACATTGTCAACCTTGCCCACAGTTAGCCTTACTGGGGATTGGCATTCTTGACTGGCCACTACCCCTGAGAGCAGTTGTGACACACGTATTTATAGCAGCTGGACTTGCTGTAGCTAGAATATGGAAACAATTGTCCATTCCGACCCTGCCCATGGTGATTGAAATACTCAACACTCACTCGCATTTTGAACACCTTTTTGCCAGAGCTCACTGTAAGGAAAGTCAATTCTTAGCAGACTGAGATTGCTGGCTAACTAACAGTCGCTGCACCTTAGGACTGGGGTAACGGAATTACTTATAGCAAAAAGTCTTGTGGGAGTATCTTCCTGTATGCACACGGGACTATCTCTTGTTGTTCTCTACCCTGTATACATCTATGCCTTTTCAGCCCGATGTATCTAATGTGGCCATATGGTTTGCCACTGTAACGAACACTCCCTCTACGAATTGATGCAATTTGTAGTGCCAAGTTCTGATTCACCTTAATCTGCCCTATGTTGTCCCCCCTCCCCTTTTGTTATGTTCTACTCTCCCCCTTACCCCCAAGTACTCAGAGACAGGTACAGGCACCTGCGTCATTCAAACCTGTTTATCAATTCCACAAACGGTATAACAGAATGCTCATCTTTAACTGTGTGCCTTACATGCTAACCTTTGTAACAGAGGTAACTTTATTTTGAGTAGTGATTTTCACTGTGTTACATTACTTGATTCTCACAAGACTGTTAGTTACCATTACCTGTATTTTGTAAAACCTTGAATAAAAAACTATGGTTAAAAAAGAAATACAATAGAGAGAGTGGAAACCCCAATAGTGGCCACAGCAGGTGTACCCAGGGACTAAAGCACAGATGTCTTGCCCATTGGGTCCCCGAGATGTATAAGAAATTTCCCGGTGGTGTAATTCTCTGGCATCTACCAAAAGCTAGAATACCCGTTTTATCAGGGCTGGTCCTTTATCGCATGGAAATGCACAGGCAAAATGTGAAAACAGTTTGATTCATGTTATAAATCAGCAAAATTGCATACTCATAGGTGTGGCTGGGCCCTAAGCCATAGGAGATTTATGGGGAGGACTTAGAACATGGGCCTGGGAGGCAAATACAACCAACTGGCCGTCTCATGAAAGGGTGGTTTGTAAGGGATGAATAAGCAAGGTAGTACTTTATGTACTGAACAAGATGGCTGCTATTCTATGAAAGTGGTATGGACTTGGCTAAATAAAATACTGAATAACATTCCACGCCAATATCATAAATAATCATCATACTTACAAATGAGCACAACACATTTCAGTTTAGCATATTGAAAGCATCAGCATCCTTTGCGTCTCTCAGGCATTCAGACATAACATTACATCTCAGAGCCGCAGAGCAGGGCGATGCTGGAAGACTTTCCTCTACCAGGCGATGTGGCTACAGGTCTGACCAGGGAGCCCAGTTTAGCATTTTTCAAGCATCAGCATCCTTTGTGTCTCTCGGCATTCAGACGTAACATTACATCTCAGAGCTGCAGAGAAGGTCGATGCTGGAGGACTTTCTTCTGCCAGGCGCTGTGACAGCAGGTCTGACCAGGGAGCACATGGGCAGCACATCTGCCTTGCAGCACTTATGGACCCTGGTTCAAATCCTGGCCAAGTTACTATCAGCAAAGGAGCTGGTATGTTCTCCCTGTGCTTGCCTAGGTTTCCTCCCACACTCCAAAGACATGCTGGGGGGGTTAATTGGCTCCTGTGTAAATCGGCCCTGTATGTATACATGTGAGATAGGGCCATTAGACTGTAATTTTCTTGAGTGCACGGACTGATGTGAATGTGCACTATGAAAAGCTGTGTAAATCGTCGGCGCTATATAAAATACCTGTAAAAATAATATATCAATTCCAGAAGCTGTCACTGACTGCAAGTCCGATTCTGATTGAGATCTAAATGGGGAAGTGTCTCCACTTAGAGCCACCAGCCAAGCATATATTCTTTTTTACTGGCCCAAGGTGGGCAAATGTCCCCTGCCCACCGGCCAAGCCCTGTCCTGGCAGATTTTTTGGTCAACTTGCTTTTGATTAACAAGAGTAAAATGCAAACTCAGCGCTGCACTTAATAGCTGCTGAAGTGAACGTATCTAATAGTCCAAATAGAAAAAAGGAAAAGTGCCAATTCTAGACCAAACGTTCTTTATATTTTTTTTAAACATGCCTACTTTACAAAAGGCTCTACGCATAATATGAAAAATAAATTCCTCTCTAGGTTCATTTACATGACAATAGTCACCCCTTTCTGATCCATTTGTTACACTCTTCCAGAATGGTGGTTTATATTCTTGCAGTTCTTTGTTCTAATGACAAGTAGGAGACCTCAAAACATATTGTATAAGGTCTATTGTTCCTTAAAATGACACATAAGAGTGAAATTACATTTAATACCACCATTTATGGAACGCTGCGACAGATCACAGAGGATTTCATTTCTAAATCAACAACTTAACAAAAACTCCTCACCCCAGTACTGAGACTATACCATGTTAGAAGGTGTTTGTGCACATACCAGCACATGTAACTATGACTCCTTTAGCTATGTACATACATGGTTATATCTTTTTTTTTTACACCTTTGTGGTGCATTGTGTAAAGTCTTACTCCAACCACAAGTAAAAACTTAGCTAAGGAAATAGATAATGGCGAGCCAAATCAAGACAGATTTCTCTCTCTATGGGTAGGTAGGTAAGTGGACAACTACTTAGACACTGAGGGTTAGTGTACACCACTGCCCTCTGCACAGACATGTAAAATAAGCCCATGACTAGAGAGAGCATAGAGAAAACCTGTGATTTCTCCATTAACCCCGTTCATCCCTCGCAGCATATATGTACTTTTCTTTGAAACCACAGGCGCATTCTGTGAATGCGCGCCACCATCTTGGAGGCGGGGCGTATGATGTCACATGACGCCGATGTCGAGTGACGTCATACGCATGGATGCAGCAAAATGGAGGTACAAAATTAATTGCTGTATGCCGGAATATAGTTTTTCATATATTCGGGCATAGAATAATTCGTTTTTTCGGATTCGGATGAACGGCCGAATTAACGGAATTTTCGTGATTCAGCAAGTTCGTCTGAACCTGAATGCACATGTCTAGTCTAGTACGGAGCATGTGTACAGAGTAGCATATAGAGGAGCTTGTGATCCCGCCCCTTTGACAGTTCTGGACCAATGTATAGACCTGTGTAAGCCATGACTCCAGCTGCAACATAGGTGCATTGCTTTAGTGCTTTTGGGTGCAATTAAAAATAAATGGCGCCCGCGAACTAACATATTGCCGCTATTCGGGATGATTCGATGCAGGGGCATAACTACAGATCATGGGGCCCCATAGCAAAATTTTGATGGGGCTCCCAGCAACCTTTCTACTGTCCATTTCACGTATTGCTACAACACATAGGTGTGCATGGGCCTTCACATGCTAAGGCTTATATTATATTTTAGTGATCAGGTATATATGCACTTTAAGGGAGCTGCAGAGTTTTCACCTATTTGCATCAGAAACCCCATTACAAAAACTACCAGCACCGAACTCCCAGCTCTTAACACACATACTGTGTATTGATATTTCCAAGGTTTCAAGTCAAGTGATGGTGGAGGAAGTTGACAACAATGAGAACTGCTGTAAATCCTTTGATGGACATGTTATTATGTGTTTGCTTGTGATTGAAGCTAAATATATAAACCGTGGCTGCTGTAATACATTCCCATGTCGTGATTATCTATCTGCACCTTTATTTTTGGCTCAGTACTGTTCTTGTTACTTATTAAGACAAAGCTTTCCTGCTTATTTAATCCTTCAAGAAATGCGTATTTCTCTCTTTTCACTTTATAAGTAATGAGATTCTAAGCTACATAATGAATAAACCTCTCCTAAAAGCTTGCTGTGCTATACTTCTATGCCATAATGACTATTAGAGGGTCTAATGTTAGGAGCTCCAATTGAAAGCATATTTATGTTTAAAACAGCAGGCATCTCTCTTAATGGAGGTTTTCAGTAAATGCACCCTTGGTCTAAAAATATGAACACTCTTCTTTTCTTTAAAACGCCCCCCCCCCCCCTCTTTATCCCTCTCTTTAAACCCTAGATGAAAAAAACAAAAAACAAAACACAAACCTGAAATCTGTCTTTATATTAACTTCTACTAATCTCATGTACAGGGCTTCAACTAAGGTGTTGACAAGGCCTCCAGCTAAGGTGGGCCAGCAGAGACATTTATTGCATGGCTCATGGCACAGTTTTCTCCCAGGAGCATAGGGCCAGTGGTGTATTTTGGTTTTGTGCTGCCCTAGGCCAGACTAAAATCGGGCATCCCCCTAATCTAAATTTGCCCCACCCCTTCCTGTTTAAGTTATTTTGGGTAACATGTCAGTTGCTGGATACAGCGAGCGCCTGTTTAAATAGTAGCAGGCACGCGCTGTATCACTTGAGTAGGCTGTGCGTGGTTTGGCCGCCTAATTTGTCTGATTCAGGAGCCGCCGCTGCCTCATTCTGTGCGGACCGGCTCACCTCAGCCTACTGGGCAAGTGCCAAGTATGCCCGATGGCCAGTTTGGCCCTGTGCCTCAATGGCTTGGGGGCCGCCACCCCCCTGGAAAGTGCCACCCAAGGCAAATGCCTTGCGATGGATATGCCCCCGGATAGGACACAGTGTTGACTTCATCTGTTGTTCTATCACAAGTAGGCTGTGGCAAGGCGATGACCAAGGAAGTAGACTGTTGGCCAACCATTTTGACCTCTGATCACCAAACAGAACAGTGAGTACCATTGCTACAGCTGGCAATGAACTCACAGAGGATGTTTGCTGTCAGGCAGGGCATAAAATTGAGATTCTGTTATAATATTTGTCTGGAGTTCTACTTTTTTTTGTGGAAACCCTCAACAACCTTTATAATAAACTTTTGTTACGAGTGAATCATCTATAATTTTATGTACTATGTACTAATTTCTATGACTTTTTTTTGCTTTCTTGTAGAAATATGAACCATAACAATATTGATGCAACCTACAAAACTGTACTAAATCAACTTATCTAATAGGTTTCTTTAACGTCAGCAATCAGTACAAAAATTCAATAAAATCATAGTAAATAATAAAATAATTTAAATCGCTTATAAGTGATTAGATGATAGTTTGTTTGAATTGTAGGTTATTATAGCTGAAAAAGTATCTAAACCCAAAAGCTAAAACTTACTATATTACAGCTTACCAGACCTGTGGTGGCTACATTAGTGTTTTTTCAGGTTTTTTTCTTTCTTTGTTTTTTTTGGGAGGGGGGGATTTGTTATCCTTTTATTATTTTCAGGACCAGATCTAACTTCTGATTGCCTATTTGTTTCAGGATTTCTCTTACTCTTGAGATGTACAAATCCTCCCTAAATTACAATTCCTGGTGATCAGAACCACTTTGGCTCTTACTCTTCTGCGATTGGGTCTTCCAGATTCCCTTAAATTATAAAAGGACTTGAAAAAGATTAAAATAAATAAATCACACAGGGCATTTTCATCCAGCCGTGTCACCCTATAAACTATTATAGAGTTACCCTTAGCTGTTGGGGGGGCTGATCTGTAAGGTCTACTGGAGCTCCCAACCAAAAATGCAGCAGATGCAGATATCATGACATTATATAGGATTTTTGGCTCAATAGGATTGTTCCTTTAAGACAGTCACAAAATGTTGGACAGATCGTCCTGTCTTGAGAGCTGCATCATGGAAACTATTGTCAGGAAAGTACTTAAACCTGTTTCTAAAGGTAAGGAAAATACACACATATGTGAAGTAACCACTTAAGGTAAAGTTGTCATAAACCTGTGAAATTCAAATTGATGATATGATGAAAAAAGAGGTCAAAACCACATTAAAATGGCCGTTCAGAGATGTAGAAAGCTGAAAATACATTGTACGTAAACCTCAGCTCTCCTGTACAAGTTGATCTTGGCCTTAATGTGTGCCATCTGCCGAGCCTCCTTATTGTTCCGCTAAACTGCCCATTGCTAAGTAAGGTGATACAAGCCCAAGATTGGACCAAGTCTGATTGTGTATTATAGACCATTGCCATGTTTTTTCTTTAGTTTTTTTGTACTTCAGTGAAGCTGATCTTATCCAGCCTTTTTCCAACCCCTTCCTGTCTACCTGCCTGGGCAGTGTATGTCAGCATGGCTGCACGTAGTATCCACCAGGGATGCATGTGACAGCATGACAACAGTTGTCACCCCATAAGAAGAAGTGCCTGGACAAAGACCTTCAGGGCAGGATCACCATATATTCTATTACTGAAAGCAGCATTTTTTACAATAATGAATTTTGAAATTACATTACCATATTAAGGCCCACATAAGATCTTAGTTATCGGGTTTTCATTTGCATTAAGTCTCCTCTATCCTTAGATCTACTAGTGAACGTCTTGACACACAATTGTGACTGAAAGTGACTGATGCTTCTGCATTTGTTCCCACATATGCTCAGACTGAATATCCCAGATCTGTGATATAGGCATATGATTATGTTGAAGAAGAAGATGATCAAGAGACAGAAACCACAACCCAGTTTTAATGCTATTTGTATTTCAAATATAGAATCTCTCTGAGGCTTTACATGGGACATGGTTATGTAAAGCATCTTCTGTGACTATCTGTTGAATGGATTGCTGAATGACCTTACTAACAAGAGAGGCAGCTGTTCTTATTAGAAGAAATTCATATATATCAGATTTTGGGTCCACTATATCAGAAATGTCATTGACCAAAGACAGTTCATTTTCACTATCAGTATTTGTATCATCTGTTTGGACCTCTGTTATATGACTGATGTTATCTTCGTGGATGGATATGTCTTCATTTAGCAGAGGCCCATTTGCTACTTCAGTGCTTTGTAAATGTGTATCATTTACAGACGCTTCACACATTAGCTCTTGTCCTTCAACAGGAGACTGAGATTGTCTTTTGGAATTCACTTTTAATTTGAGATCTTGTTGCAAATCACTTTTTCTTTCTTGAGAAGATTGAATTTCCTGGTCATGTTGCTTATTTAGGGGATCAAACTCACACGTTTTAATCCCTTTTTGGTCCAAGTTGTTTTCAGATATTGGACATTCTTCAGTACAAGTATCAAGGATGCCATCACTGTTCCTATTCTCAACATCTAGAGATCTTTGAAGTCTATATTTAGCTGCCAAAACTTCATCACTTCTTTCGCTGTCAGCTACTGATTCTGTTGCACAGTTTTCTGATGAATTTATTGTACAGAGAAGGTCTTCAGACGTTAGGGTTACATTTGCAGACCTCTTTCCTCTAGAAAAGTTCATGCATGGAATCCTAAGGTTGGAGAACCTTTTTTTTTGTGAAACACTTTGAATACAAGTAGCACTTGTGTTGGTTTCAAATTGTTGAGCACTGGGTTGGGATGGTCTTTTCAAGGAGGAGTTTAATTTCTTTCTACGGGTAACTAGTCTTTTAAATGTTGCCCAGGTCTTGCCTGTTGACTGAATTTGAACAGAATCTTCGTCTTGGTTGGCTGCAGCACAGGTAATGTCCTCTTGTTTTATTGAACAAGGCAAATTTGTACTTTCCTTTTTGTAGTCTTCTTGTGAATCTGAAGGTTTCCTAAGGGCTTTGCTTCTTTTTTTGAAACAAATTTTCAATGGCTTGTGAGAGTAACGGCCCTTCTTACGCCGTGATGTTGAAGATCTCTTCATTAGTCCAGATTCAGACTTTTCCGGCTCATTAGAGTTTTTGGTTTCTAACGCAAAAGTGCCATCTTCTAGTTTTCTGAAACTGAACTTCGCCTCCTTGGTTGTATTAAGATGGTAGGACTCCACAAGGGAAGAGTCACAAGTAAACTCACTGGAGACCTCTTCAAAACCCAGAACCTCACCTTTCTTAGCTGCGACATTGGGGGTTTTCTTCTCACTTCCTTGTAAGTCCTTAGAAAGGTTAACTAGATTGCTCCGACTTTGTCTTCTTTTGTGCTTACCTCTCTTGAGGAACACCATTGAGGAGTAACCTTTGAAGTACTTGCCAACTGGATCACTTTGTCCTTTGTCATTGCTTGTTTGATACTGAAGCTTTTCTTTAGATGAGTCAGTAGATTCTGCTTTACATCCTGACATTTTAAAATATCTGCAGAGCTGCCAAAACTTCCGTCAGAACTGCATTAGCGATAATAAAGCAATCTGTTTTTAAGTAATTTATATTACATTTGGACCTTTTCCATTCCAAAGAATATGACGACACCCTAAGAGAGACAAAAGAACAGTAAAATATTGGTCAGTTATATTAACATGCAATATGGCCTAGTAGAGAGATTTATGAAATATTGCATATTAAAGAGTCAGTCAAACCAAAATTGACCAGTGAGACCGGCAGCTATTTTCCAGGTTTGATCACATTTCCTGGAATACTCTCTTATCCACTTATTACTTATTACTCACCCACTCTCTCTTTTTCACTTATTTTACATTTTGGGGATTGCAGCAAAAGAACTGAAACTACCCCTTTTGTGAGAAGTAGGATGTCATGGCATCAGGAAGCAAAACCGTTAGAACATCCAACATGGAGATCTTATCATTAAATTGAGAAATATTAAGATCCAGTGGGAAATACTGACCACCAGTACCTACCTGTAACTAATATATTCATCATGGGTGAAAAAAGGAAAAGACATAGGAATGCTAAAGTCCCATGGTTATGATACAACTTAAAGCCTATCTCCAGGCGATGCTCACCAATCTCCCATCACTCACACCCCACTCTCACTCATTAAGCAGCTTTAAAACAAGCAATCTACATTCCAAAGCAGTTTTTATGTTGATTTAGCATAGAATGACCTGAATCAAAGCTCAGGATGCCACACCCCTGAAATTCGTATGTCAAAATTAGAAAAGTTGGGGTTTTTGGGCAGCCGACTGACAACTTAACAAACCAAACATTTTGTTGAAAAAATATATTGATTTTATTTGATAAAAAAATAATTGGAATGGATAAAAAATGTTGACAACATGATTCTCCTATAGGCTTCCTCCACACTGATTATAGTTCATTCAAAGAAAGATAACATTTAGAGATTTTGTACAATGGAACATGATTAGATGATTAGAAAGCATGATGTGATAATTCATGGACACAATACATGATCAGTATAAAAAGAGTGATGGAGGAGCTTTATTTTCTCGACGTTTCGTGCTAGATAGCGCTTCTTCAGGAGATGAAGAGAGAAGTTGTCTATACAATTTAAGGAAAAATGTATAAAGAGTATAAACATCAATAAACTTCTAATACAACCACTTGACATTATCTCGTGGTGTGGTAAACAGGTAGATATATATATATATAAATATCTCACCTACCCTTGGAGTCTGTGTGCGTCCCGGTTGTTCCACCCGGCTCAGACAGTAAGAAGTAAAGGCGCAGGGCAGGGGGAAACGGGACCAGAGAAGGAGAAGAAATGGAGACCCTAAAACCCCAGTGGAGGCAGACTCAGTCAAGAGATGGCAGATGAACCTTGTTTTTAATGTTACTTTCCTAATTCCATGGTCCGCTTACAATGGAGTAATAAGAGTAACATTCTGTCTTATAAAATGTCTGAAAACAAGAGACACACAAAGGCTGCCCATAGACAGATGTTTCCCTGGGTATGATGTGTAGAGAAACATCTGTTTGTCCTTAATCACACAATATATATAATATATTTTTTCTTGTCGATCAGTGCTTCCCATTACAACTTGTGGACACACCTATTGGTATTGTAATATCAATATTAAAATCTAGTAACAAACAGCAAATGTGGAAGCTTTAAAGTGAACCTGTCAAAAACATATAATTCCGGTTAAGGATATAAAAAATATAAATTCATTAATTCCACGTTTGCTATTCAAGCAAAGGTCACCTCCTTAAAAACTAACAGGGTTATTCACAAAAGGGTGATCCAATTCAGCTCACTTTCCAGTTCAGCTTTGTTGTCCAAGATCAGGGGTGCCCACAATTTTTTGTGTTAAGATCTACTTTTCAAATGACGAGCTACATGAGATCTACCAACGAAAAAAAAAAAACCTCCCTCGCTCTCTTTATCCTGGCTGTCTCTCCTCGCTCTCCTGGCTGTCTCTCCTTGCTCATCCTCCTGGCTGTCTCTCCTCTCTCTCCTGGCTGGCTTTCCTCGTTCTCTCTCTCTCTCCTGGCTGTCATTCCTCATTTTCTCTCATGGCTGTCTCTCTTCACTCTCTTGGCTTTCTCTCCTCTCTCTCTTTCCTGGCTGTCTCTCCCTGCTCTCTCTCCTGGGTCACCTTGCTGTATTTTGCAAACAGTGCAGTGCAACAGTCTGTGTAAACTAATATTCTTTGATGTAATACATAGCACTTCAACCACCAGTATCCACCAGAAAGGTGTCGGGGAGCTTGGCTCAGCAGACTCAGGCTAATAGGTAATCATGTGTGCACAGCTAAATAAATATACCAAAATGGAATAAAGGGGCCGCCATTCACACACTTCGTGATCTACCAGCATCAGCTTTGAGAGCTACTGGTAGATCACGATCTGCCTAATGGGCACCCCTGTCCTAGATTGTTCACTTCTCCATACTCTTCACCTTTTTGTGAATAACCCTGTGAATGTTCAAACCATCCAGAGATACAGCCAGCTAAAATGAAAGCATATCTCAACTTTTCCTGCAAAGGTTTAACTTGGCCCTACTCTCTACCGCTCACCTTATACAGTAATTCTCCCTGTTAGACATATAGGGCACCCATCATAATAAAGGACTTAAGCCTCATTCACATGAGGAAAGTCTGGCACGTATAGCTCCAGGCTGCGTGCACGGCCATATCGGGCAGCTCCCGGGAAGGACAAGCGCTGCGTGTGATTAGTACGCAGCCCCTGTGCTTCTCTATAGGAGTACGTGGCCATACGCCGCCCTACGCTCACCCACTCTGCACGTCATTTATTATGATGTGTGCCCTATATGTCTAACAGGGAAAATTACTGTACAGTATAAGGTGAGCGGTAGAAAGTAGGGCCAAGCTAAACCTTTGAAGGCCCTTTTCTCGTGGGAATGAGGCCTAATAGTCTAAAACAGTCTTTTACAGGAAGATTAGATTACAGGAAGATACGATTCTCATATAATTTTAGCTATTCATGGGGATTTTCCCCCCCCCCCCAAACAACATTGGGGTTATACTTAAAGAGTGTCTAAAATGTGTTTCCATAAAATCATATTTTTTAGAGACCAACTAACATTAAAGGGAGTCACAAAATTAAAAACAGGTATAAACAGTCTGTAGCAATACGTTAATACTTCCCGGTGCAATACGTTAATACCTCCTGTTTCTCCAATCTTCACTCTCTTTCAAAGCTATTCCCATCAGTAGAATTCGGGTTCCGGGTGTGTCAGATGCCTGCGTCCCCCCGCTGTGGATCTCCCGTTAGCCAATATGTCACTAGTGGGTCTCCTGGAGCGCTGAAGAAACACACTGGTGATGTACAGGCTGGGATAAGGGGATAGCTACAGTGCACAGCAGGCAGACACAGGCATCCAACACACCCAAATATTGGTTATTGGAGTTTTTCCAGCAGGTGTAGCTCTGCAAGAGAGTCAACAGCAGTAGGATTCATAAATAACATATTTTTACAGTCTGACTTTTTTGCTGGTCGGTTGTTTTGGGGCAGATAACTCGTAATAAATCAGGCTCTTGTTGACACACGAACAG
Source organism: Nanorana parkeri (assembly GCF_000935625.1). Lineage (NCBI taxonomy): Eukaryota > Metazoa > Chordata > Amphibia > Anura > Dicroglossidae > Nanorana > Nanorana parkeri. The sequence continues at coordinate 1,186,645 of NW_017306280.1, read as the reverse complement.
CTGTTTTTCTCACCAGATTCCAATTTACTTCAGTGGTGAACCATTCTGAGATTGCATTAGCCTTGCGTTTATTGCACAGAGCAGGTCCTGAGATGCGTCTACACTGCAGCTTTTGCCGCCCGCACACATGTGCTTGAGCAGCGCTGTGTTTGGAAGCTAAAAGTAGCATTTGAAATGAACACGGGTCTACACAAGCCCTCACCCTGCTTGGCCAAGCAGAGGCTCATGAGTGCTTTGTGTTAAATAGAGGTCTGATGGTTACAGATTGGGAATTGGGTTCTAATGCTGTCCTTAACCTGCCAATTAGCTTTTCCCTATCTCAACTGCCCACTCGATTATTTGTACCTTAGCAACCAGCTGAATTTGTGAACAACAATGCCGCATTGGTTTCCTGATTATCTGCAGCACACATATTTCAGCAAATACTGCCTGCTTGAACTTCACACATCAGCCAGTATGTAGTTACGCAGTTATTTTTAAACTGTTTTCCACATTGCAGATAAAACACACAGGCAAAGCAATGCACGAATCACCAGAAATAGACATTTATGTATTATGTATGTGCTGCTTTTACCACGTTTACTGTTCAATAACAACTTTGTAAGTTTAAATGGAAACAGTCTACCGTTAGTATTCCCAGCAGACAAGGCCATCTCTATAATGAGGCCGCCTGAGGAAGTTGACTTAGGCGGCATCTCATTGGGTCACTTCCTAACTGAGGGAAACTGACAATTGGATGATTTCATGCCCTCTAGAAAACATACAACAAAAAGGAGCGCCTCCATAGTGTTAAACAGTATTTAATAAAAAGAAGGCACACAGCTAGGGCTGTACTTACAAAACAACTGTGGAATACAGGCATATAGCAACGATGGGTGAACGAAATCACAAACAGAGACGAGCTGAAATGTTGATGTTTAAACCAGAGTCTTCTGCCCCCAAGTGTTCCACGGGTTTACGCGTTTCAGAGTCCACACCCCCTTCATCAGAACCTACCTATTTCATGCCCTGCCTAAGAAGCTCTCATAACAAGATGTGGAGGGGTGTTGTGGCACTCGATGCAGGGGGGCTTCCTGAAAAGTCAAAGCGTTCCAACAACACATTGCAGACTCCACAAGAACTTCTCATACAAAAAGAATATTGAAAACCTCTTACTGCATATATGGTGCAATTAGTGATCACTAGTCTTACCGCTTGTAGACATTTTTCCATTGCCCTAAGCTATATGTGCCAATAACATATTTCATATGGGGTTCTTTTGCCTATGGATCAGCTGTGGGTATAGGGTTCTGTTTATGGAGTGTTTTCTGTTTTTGTTTTAAATTCCTCTATAAGTTGAACTCAATGGACTTGTGTCTTTTTTTCAGGCTAACTTTGTAACTATGAAACTCTAACAGGGTTATTCGCAAAAGGGTGAAGAGTTTAGAGAAGGCAGGAGAAGGGAACAATTTAGGACAACATAGCTAAATTGGAAAAATTCTCCAATTCCGCTCACTTCCCAGTTCAGCTATGTTGTCCTAGATTGTTCACTTCTCCTGCCTTCTCCAACCCCTTCACCCTTTTGTGAATAACCCTGTAAGTCCTTGTCACTTACCCATCTTAAGGATCCACAAATATTTTTAGCACTCCTCCTGATGTAACAAAATTTCCACTGTACCACCAGCATGTCCAAACAGAAAACACACAAATGCCAGGCTATGTGCGCCTTGACTCATTTCCTCCCAACTGGGACTTCCTCAGAGGGATGTGGCCTGTGAATTGTTCTTGACATGGATCAGTGGCATAATTTATGATGTATCTGTAGTCTTGCAGCAATCAATAAGCTGAATATAGGGAAATGGGTAGAGAAGGTAGGCACTGCCATTTAATTAACTGGAAGGTTTTAGTGTATTCCATTAGGGGTAAGCCCCACGGAAACTGAAAAAAAGTGCAGAGAAGGACATCTAAAGTAATAAAGGTCATGGAAGAACTCAGGTGAGAGGAAATATTAAATGAACTCAATTTGTACTTCCAAAAAAGGCTGAAAAAAGGGATATCATCATCTTGTACCAAAACAAGAATGGTCCACTGGTCTCAGTGAAGAGTTAAAGACACCACGAAAGAAGCAAGGACACTCTTTGCCACTGGAGGAGCAGAAGTTTCAACCTCTGCATAAAGAAAAGGTTCTTTCGTGTTAGGAATGTAGAAAAGTAGAATAGGTTTTTACCGGAGCTGGTTTCAGCTAATTATATAGATTGCTTTACAAAGGTCTGAAAGTGTTTTTTCTTAATGCACAAAATACAAATGGCTGATAAAATCTTTAGGAAATAATATTGTAGAATGTTGATCCAGGGAGTATCCGTTTGTCTTTAGGGCTCATTCACACATCGGCTGGCACGTACAGCTCCGTGCTGCGTGCAGGGCCGTACCGTGCAGCTCCCGGGAAGGACAGGTGCTGCATGTGATTAGTACGCAGCCCCAGTCCTTCTCTATGGGAGTACGTGGCCATATGGCCCCCTACGCACACCTCAAGTGCAGGTCCGTACAGATTTGTGTGTCCCAGCTCAGATGCAGACAGGATCCATCATGTCAGCGTACCACTACGCTCACCCGCACCCGTACGGACATGAGGGGCAGGTGAGCGTAGGGGGCGTATGGCCGCGTAGTCCCATAGAGAAGGACAGGAGCTGCGTACTAATCACATGCAGCACCTGTCCTTCCCGGGAGCTGCCTGATATGGCCGTGCATGCAGCACGGAGCTGTATAGGCCGGCCGATTCCCGTGTGAATGAGCCCTTAGGGTTCAGGAATCAATTCCTTCCCTGACAGAATCTGGTAGGATCTTCAATCTTTTTTGGTAGATTTTGATGGACACATGCCTTTCTTCTACATGACTAAAGCTGTAAATATGCAACCTCCTTCTATATTAAACTCACAAAGCAGCCACATCTCGTATCCCTTGTCCTGTGGTCACACAGCCCCATTCTTCTTGTCGGTGAAGGCAAGAAAAGCACTCTAGAGGTTGATAATGATTCTCGCAGAAACAATTCTCGCACAAACGACTGGTATCCCAAGCTGGACAATGTTTATTCCCAAAGTTAAAACTTGCTGTAAACAAACACAGCATCCTCCAACACTAACATGTTTCACCAAACGGCTTATTCATAAGAACTAGAACATAAATTAGACTGAGTGGGGAGATTAGAAACATTTCATTCACAGTCCAACTGCCCTTAAAAGGGAGGTCCACTGCTGTTAAAAAAATCAATATAACATATATCTTTGCTACAGATGCCATGTTGTAATTCAATGTTATTAGAACTGACCTTTCCTTTTCAATTTGCAACCACCTTGAATTTCTAAAACTGCCAAAATGCTAATATTGTTTAATAGCAACCATGGCAACTGGGGCCATTCTGTACACCGTGTCTGAAGCACTCCCAGACATCTTTTGACACTCATGTCATTTTTCCAGCAGTCCTTCTCTAATTGCAACACTGGGACTGATCATTTGATGACAGTAAGCAAAACCACCCAACTCAAGACTACACTTTTCATTTTGAACTGTATAGAGTGGAGTCTGTGTCCCTCACCATCCATCAGATCACAAGTCATCAGATCGCCAGCAGTCATCGGGGAACAACTCTGATATGAAGAAGCATAGTCTCACTACTCTACCAGGATGGCTGCCTTCACACCGAGACAAGGTGCAAAACAAGGTTTGTATGGTAAGTCACAAATAGGGAGACAACAGACAATACTGGTGACTTGTTTTTTGCCCTATACTTGCCTTTTTTGGGCACAGCATCCTCAATCCTCTCTTTAAGAAAAACAATGGCTACTGAGTTCCCATATGAATTCTTTGCAGACTGGATCACCTGAAGGACTTTGATCACTGAGAACTTTATGGGTGCAGATGTCTGATACTGCAGAGAGACACCTTCTTTCAACTTTGTTTTAAAACCGGGCTGCCATGCTGGTGTCCTTTTCTGGCCCTTATGCAAAAAAATCTCAGTTGGGCAACACCTGTCTAGCACCTCTATGCCAGGGCTCCCATGCTTTTTGCATTCTTCTAGAGGGCCCATATGCAAAGGACTCAACCTGTGGCACCCACCTAGCACCCCCCTTCCAGGTTCCCCATCTCTATGTCCTCCCCCTGGTAAACCTTATGCAAAGGGTCTCAATTGGGGCATATGCTCCTAACACCTCTCTCTGCCAGAGTCTCCTTGCCTGGTGTTCTCTTCCAGGATGCAAATGGCCTTGGTTGGGTGACATCCACCTAGCACACCTCGACTAGGGCCCCATCGGTGTCCTCTTCAGCGGGCCCTTATGCAAAGGGTCTCATCTAGCAATGCCATCCTAGCACCTCTCTGCCAAGGCTCTTACACCAGTGCCTTCTTCCAGGAGCACCTATGCAAACGGTCCCAACTGGACCACACCTGGCTACCACCTCCTTCTGCCAGGACCCTAACATTGGTGTCCTCATCAGGGAGCCCCTATACAAACAGTCTTGGCTGGACTCTGCCCTTCTAGCACCTATCTGCCAGTGCCCCCAAGCTGGTGTCCTTTTCTGGGAGAACTTTTCAGATTTGTGGTGAGATTTGGTAATGCCAATGCTATGCTGCTGACTGAAGACTCTGACATGAGAAATCCAAGGTTTGCCTCTACCAATATGGCCACCTCCACACAGTGCATAACAAAACATAGTAAGTAAGTAATAGAGGAAGATCAGCTGAAAGAAGCCCAAAGCCGAGGCTGGTAACTAATCCTTTGCCCTCTTCCCACCTTCCAAAGGTGAGTTCCTCTTTTACTTCACTTTAAGTGAATCGCTCCCTCTGCTGGAAGTCTGTAACAGGCATCAACTACTCTTTTACTAAAATAATGGTTACTTTTGAACTTTCCCTATGCTAATTTCAGGTCATGTGTTCTTTATCTTAACTTTATTTTGAAAGCATTGCTTTCTCACCTTGCTCAACTGCTATATTTCTCTTCTTTTTTAACAGACAGGTTATGGTGAATTTCTTGTACCTGATGGCTATCCCACCAGTACAGATGAGAAGCCCCGATGCCACACCTACAAGCGTGTCTACAGAATAGAGGCAATATGAAGTTCCCAAAAATGTACAAGCCAAGCAAAATAACTTATCGACTCACTACCTGTGCTGAAAGTCTGTTCCAAGGATCATCTATTCTTTCAGTAAAATTATAATTATGTCCAAGGTTACTTTTGAATTCTATTCCTGCTAGTTTGAGGTCATATCTTTATCATAGCATGATATTGAAAGCATTGCTTTCCCACCAAATTTTTTACAGATATACAATGACCTGGATGAATGAGAACCTTCACAGACAAATTGTGACACATTTTGGGGCAAAAAACCTTTAAACTTGTACGAGAATATGAAAAGACAGCAAGAAAATTGGCAGACTATAGAAACCACTTGCACTTCAACCTCAGATGCTGACAACAGGGGTTGGTACCTTGCAGCATACATTTGGACTCCACAGTAAAGGGTCACAAAGCCAAGCTGATGCTACATAAGGCCCAGAAACAACTGCTAAATGAACGTGTACGGCAGACCCATTTCACAGTTGATGCCTTAAAACATACTATCAATCAACTAGAAGAGAGCCTGATCTTTCAGCTACCTGTTGATATTTGGAGGACAGTAACAGATTTGTAATGAATAATGAAACATTCATTATCTGTTTTGCCTGAGGAAGGAACTTTGTTGTTCCGAAATGTCGCCTTTGATGATGTGACACCTTAGAAGTCAATAAATATTGACTATTCTACATATTGGAGTGCTTGTGACTTTTTTTTTTATTTTTGGACTTATTTTGCGGAGGCATCTGCGGTCATTATAAGCACCCACCCTATATTTTGGGTTTCATCTGGTCAGGAGTGCGATGGGTTTGCATGTTTATAAGACCAAAACGTGGTGTCATGTACCATCGTCAGTGGTGAGTGGGGCAAATATAATTATGATGATTTGGATGCCAACTACTCCGATCTGGATTCCAAAGGGATTGTTTGCTTTGCTAGACTCCAAGTTTGGAGAACTTGGAGGTCCCTCTCCCCCTACATGAAATGTCCATATGCACACCATATATCTGAGGACGTGACTTGGAGTCACGAAACACGATTTTGGTATTTTAATCACTCAAATAAATACCCTATTAACAAGATACTTTGACATCCAGACTTCATTTCTAACATACCTGACAGCTCCAACAATTAGTTAAATAAGATTGTGGGCAAGGGGGCTTATTTGCATCGGGTTACCCCTTTAAATAAGGGGGCACCCAGATGCCGCCCTCCCCCCTTGTGAATGAGTAAGGTGACGTCGCGGCTCGCTCCGCCCATCTGTTGACATTGGGGCTGAATGTCATTTTGCGGCGAGTTTTCGTGGGGTTCGGGTGGTCGTCGTGTGGCGGGATTTTTTTATTTAGGCGGGGGTCGTGCATCGTGATTGACGCTGGATTACATCGATGGAGTCATTTTTTTTTTTTAATTAAAGGAAGTCAAAAATTGTCTCTGTTTTTTTTTCAATCTCGGATCAAAGGTCTGGTAGGACTATTAGGGGGGACCCCACTTTTTGTCCCCCCATTTTTTGGGGCTGGGGTTCCCCCTTAAAATCCCTACCAGACCTAAAGGGTCTGGTATGAATTGGGGGGGAACCTCACGCTTTTTTTTTTTTCTTCTGCAAAATTTTCTAATGTCACTTTGCTGCTAACGAAAGTTCGTCCAATAAACGAAATTTCGACCGGACTATCGCTAACGAATTGCGTCCGAATCCGAATCCCGCAACGAATTCAATTGCGGAAACGAATCCGAAAAACGAAATCCGAATCACAACGGAACTAAACTAAACAAATTTTTTGCTGGTGCACATGTCTAGTGCCAGGCGGTGTGTCATTACCCACTGCCCGGTTTCTTGATTGCCCGGGAAGCCGACTCCATTCTGTTTAGCCGGCTCGATGCTGATTGGCCGGGAAGCCGGCTTCCCAGCCAATCGGCATCGAGGCCGGCCAAACAGATCTGACCATATGGTGACACAACCTCGACCCTGCAGAAACCTCATTCCCCTCATAATCGATCCTCAGCAGCAGTCATTACCGTACCACAGATGTCCCTTGGCCAGCTGGGCAGACACCACTCTCCCGGTTCTGCTCACGTCTCCTGTGTGTACAGCGTCCACCTGATCGGCCCTCAGCCTGCTACTGCACATGCGCAGACTGCCCAGCGCTCTCATTCAGCAATGCTCTAACAACATCAAGCAGGCGGTGCTGGCGCTGTGCACACAGGAGACCTGGGCAGATCTGGGACAGCCTGGAGAGCGGTGTCTGCCCAGCTGGCCTCGGGACTGGTACGGTAATGACTGCTGCTGAGGATTTATGTGAAGGGAATGATTTGTCTGCAGGGTGGGGGTCGTGTCACCATATTATCAGATTTGTTTGCCCGGGTCTATGCTGATTGGCTGGGAAGCTGGCTTCCCAGCCAATCAGCATGGAGCCGGTCAAACAGCATGGAGCCAGCTTCCCGGCTCCATGTTCCCTCGCGGCACTGCCGGTCAGAGGAAATCTCCCTCTGACCGGAAGTTCCAGTATCGGTAAAGGTATCGAAGCATTTTGGCAAGTATGAGTACTCGCCCAAATACTGGGTATCGGCACTGATAGAGATACTAGTATCGGTATCGGTGCATATCTAGTTAAAATGGAAGATATTCTAAACTATAGCAGTTACGACTAATATACACCATTATGGGGCAACCCTAAGCTGTAGGAATTGCAAAAACTACAGACTGTGGAGACTTGGAAAAGTAAGACAGACCATGTCTGGTAGACTTGCAGCAAGATAAGAAGATTAGGAAAAAAACATCCATGGTACACCAGTAAGCAGAAAGCATGCATAATGGGCAAGCATAACTGCCCTATGTACATATATACATAGAAAGCATAGATTAACGTTTAACAAAAATATCAATACAAATATTTACATCAGGCTGATCCCAATTACATACATATATAAAACATTAAAAAGCCTCATCGACTGGTTACATAACAGTGTAATCCAATATACATATACATTAGATAACCGAAGACAAGCTTCTTTATAATAAATGATCTGCAGGGAATGAGGCTTTGGCTTGCACTGCACTATTCCACAGTATAAAACGATGTCAGCTAATAAAGATAAAAGCCTAGACATCACTGCACATATGTCACAGCCGAGTAGCAATACACTGTTACTTAGAACCATTTCCAGGAAACAGAAAGGTCATACAGCTGCCTCAATTCATAGAAACAACAGAAGATTGCCCATGTCTCTCCAAGGTGACCCTGAATTTTTTTAATGCAAATCTATAGGGTCGTGTGAATTTTATTTGTTGTACAGTTTGAATTTAGTAGCTACATTTCCTTGGATTATAAATCACGTGTTACTGTTTGAAGAAGAAGAAATAAGCTATACGGAGGCTGCTTTTTTCAGGAGCCTTGTTCTGTAATGAAAGCTGAACTCCTGGCAGATGCATAACACCACCATGTCACCCAGTTTTTTTTTTTGTTTTTTTTTTAAACATGTAATTTTTATTAGCATACTACTTGATATTTTTATTAGCATACTGCCAATAAAAATATCGAAATGTTTCTCTATATTAGTTTAATATAATCTCATGTACACAGGTCTCAGACTGGCCTAGTCTGAGACCTAAGACAGGGTGAGCAAATCAGGCTCGACTGCAATGCACAATCATTAGGTCTAGCTCAGCGTTTCAAAACCTTTTTCTAGTCACAACACACTTTAAAAGTATGCAAAATCTCAAGGCACCCCAGTCTAAAATGTCAAAAATGACATGTGGCCCCTCCAAAATTCATACCAAATCCTTATTCCAGATGGGGGCCTGATATGTATTTTAAGGGGGACCCAACGCAAAAACACAACAAAAAGGTTTTGCTATTCACACCAGATTCCCCCCTCAAATCAGGAGCCCCCTTCACATCAGGAACCCCATCCTTTACATCAGATCAGGAGCCCTCTTGATATCACATCACGTCAGGAGTCCTCTTGACATCAGAGACCCGCTTCACCTGAGGAACCCCCCTTCCACATCAAAGTGCCTCCTCCACATCTGAAGCCCCCTTCACATCAAAGTCCTACCATCACACCGGAAGCCACATCTGTCACAACATGACAGAGGGCGGGAGGCAGAGCAGGCCTGAATGGACGCAAATTTCCATTCTTTTCTGAATGTATTCCACACTCCCTGGATTAGTGTCGTTTCCATGGTGTTGGCAGCCGGCCCACCTGCACCATGGAAAGGCATTATGCTGAGCAAACATTTTGACGCACCCTGGTTGAGAAAGATTGATCTAGTTTACTGGCTGGAATAGAAAGCAGAGTGATTATCTCATTAATGATGAGGTGATGCTCTTTAATTGTCCAGCTAGCAGACTGGAGACAGAAAGGTGACCAAGATACCTGCCTTAAGCACAGTGGAGAAAAGCAACGTCACCCACCTTTTCTGTAAAGCTATGATCTTTTAGATTGTAAGCCCTCAGGGGCAGGGCCCTCCTTACCATCTTGTCTTGAATTGTATTGTAATGTCTTCCTTATATTGTAAAGCGCTGCGCAAACTATTGGAGCTATATAAATCCTGTATAATAATAATAATAATAACAACAGTGCATTCAGCTATTTGCCTGGAGTTCAGCTTTAAAGCAATCATGTTTTATCAGCTCATTTTTTTTTTTTAATAATTCCGGATAAGTGAATATCATCATCTTTGTTTAGCAATTTTGCCATCAATCACTAAAGTGGTTTTCCAGTATTACGGAGGAGGCTTTGCTTAAAATGTGGGAAGGGCTTAGAAGATGTATAGCTTCTGTTCCCTCCCAGATTCCATCAAACTGTCCTACCATCCCTTTTCTAGCTATTGCCATAAGTTTTGATCTTCTATAAGCCTACCTCATGCTCCCTAGGCCTAAAACAACCAATAGGCATTAGATAGCAGTCAGAAAATTAAATCTCCTCATGATAGTTCTGTAGAGCAGACTCTGGCTTTACCAAGCAGATCATGGCCATCATCCAGGAAAATTGGTTTTGCACAGTCACTTCTTTTTCTCAATATCAGTTGGCTAATAGTGCCTTTAGAACTTGTATACAAGCAACATATACACTGTCTGTCCAAAAAAAGTCGCCACTTGAATTTAGCTAAGAAAACAGGTGAGAGGCTTCCAGTGGATAATAGGTCTAGGTTCTGCAATGTTATGTGCCCAAAAAATGAGGTCAGCTGCCTACTAAACATACTGTCACAGCTCGCTAGTAGTTAATAGTAGGTGAATAGGATCTCAACTGCGGATGCTAGGGAACTCGATAAAGGACTCTGTACGGCGCTCAGTCACGAACCCCAGGCGTCGCTCTCAATCATAGGCGGAGAGTTTGGGGTTCTTGCATCATGAGCCGTAACAGGAGGAAAATGAGAGTGGGAATGCAGATGGAGTAATCAGGACCTAACCCTGGATGAAATCACCAAGGGTCTTAAGATGGGGTTGCTTGCACCCTGTTGTACAGAGGTGGAGATTGGCCAACCGTTATAAGTGGAACGTTTCCCGGTACTTATAGGTATAGGCTTAAGGTACTTGCGCTTTGGTGCAGAGCAGTAGTGACAAGGGTCACTTTTTCCAGCAGCAGGGTAGTCCTCCTTTAGATCCTGGCGAGACAGTCTCTTTACAGAACGAGGTTCCAGGGTGTTTGGGCATGAGAAACCCAATAGTGAACACCCTGCATCAATCGGTTGGGGTTTAAATAAGCCGCGGCCGTGACGTCACGCGGCCGCGGCGCACTTCCGCGTTCCAGCGTGGAGCGCACCCTACGATCCCGGAAGTAGGCGGGAGCGCTCTGCGGCTTCTCCCGCGGCTGCGTTCCATGCTGGCACGCTCACGTGACGTGGGCCGGCCAGGAGGAACGTCACACATACTGAATGACCAGATTTTTCCATCAATGGCTTATTTTCTCCCCTGATGGCACATTGGGCATATTCCAAGATGACAATGCCAAGATTCATGGGACTCAGATTGTGAAAGAGTGGTTCAGGGAGCATGAGACATAATTTTCCCATTGAGAATCTTTGGGATGTGCTTTAAAAGACTTTATGCAGTGGTCCGACGCCTATCATCACTATAGGATCTTGGTGAACAATGAATGCAACTCTAGACAGAAATAAAAGCTGTGACATTGCATAAACTTATCGAAACAATGAAAAGGCAAATGTGTGCCGTAATGAAAGCTAAAGGCGGTCCAATGAAATATTAGACTGGTGAAACCAACAATGCATTTTTTTTACAACTATTTCACCTTATACTGGCTTTTAAAAAAAATGTATTTCAGTTTTATTGGGTTTCAAAGTAGAAAACACACAGAACTGTTGTATAGCCACCATGTAAAAAAGACAGAAAGTCAATAGCATTGATCCAATTGCAGGGTACTATACAAAGAACAAAAAAAAAAGAGAACCAAAAGAACAAGATAACACCCAATAGGGAAGAACAGGAGGGGCAGGGAATATACAGACATGACTAGGGGGAAGACAAAGACTATTTCTTGCTCCGGACCTATAAACACAGGTTAGTCACATGTCCAATATAAGCAGCCACAGTTCTAAACGTGTATAAGGCAACCCATCGCAGTGGAGAAACCCTAAAGCCGATTCCCAGGGCATGACACCCCTGGGCCTTGCCTTATACTGGCTTTTCAAGATAACAAATGTGACCATTTAAAGGTTGGATTAACGCTTTAGTCCACTACAACATTTCTGGTAGTTAAAGACTGCATTTGTTATTAGGCCTATCGATCAGACCAAAAAAGAGGTACAACTGAGGAGGAAAGCAGACAGGGGGATTTGGTTCCTAAAGAAGGACAGAACCTCCAAATGAAGGACTATTGGGAGGTATGTATGTGTACATGGGCTTGAAATTGCAACGGCCACATGGGGAAATGATTGTCTCCAGCCTTTGGACTTCTAAACAGTCCTTTCAGCACTTTTGAGTGCAGATATCTCCTTGTTACCTTACTCACCATTGCTGAATGGTCTTTCAGCTTGTCCGTGTGAACCTGTTAGTCTGCCCATCTGCTTGCTCCTTGTCGGTTGACCCGGGTTGCCTCTGACCTTGCCTGATTGCTGCCTGCCCCTGACCTCTGCTTGTTCCTGGATTTTGCCTCTGTCTTCTGCTACTGTACCTCACTGCCCATTCGGTGTGACCTTGGACTTGTCTGATGTGCTCCTGGATCCTGCTTCTGGACTAGCACCTGGCACGGTGTCTGCACACCTCTCGGCACTCGTGCAACTCATCTGTCCTCCCACTCCCTAATTCCACTCTCAGGTGTGCGGGACAAGAGGCGCAAGGGAGGCCTCCTCAGATATTCGGTCTTCTACCAGGTAGGTGATACCATGTAATCAAAAGTCAAAAATGGAATGACTGAACGGTCATGTCAAAAGAGTCTAAAGCTGGGTATACACTGTTTTTTTTTTTTCTTCGTCCAGCCTGTGGGATGAACGAAAAAATATATAACAGATTCCTCCATCGAAGCTAAAAAGCATGTATGGACAAATCTCTAGCTGTGTCCTTTGAATTCTGACAGTGGCGCGTGTGCAAACTGTGACAGCAGCTGATTGGCTCCTGTCACCGTTTGTCCAAAATTTTTCTTCTAGCTCCTGGGAAACCGGCTTCCCAGCCAATCAGCATGGTGCCAGCTTTCCGGCCAAGCAGGAAGCTGGCAAGTGAGTAATGACCCACCTCCCGGCTTCCTAATTGGCCGGGAAACCGACTCCGTGCTGATTGGTTGGAAGGTTGGCTTCCCAGCCAATCAGCATCGAGCCGACTGTTTGGCCGGCTCAATGCTGATTGGCGGGGAAGCCAACTTTCTAGCCAATCAGCATGGAGCTGGCTGTTCAGCTGGCTTGATGCTGATTGGCGAGGGAGCCGGCTTCCCAGCCAATCAGCATGGAGCCAGCTTCCTGGCCAATCAGGAAGCCGGGAGATGGGTCATTACTCACAGCCCAGCTTCCTGATTGCCCAGGAAGCCAGCTCCATGTTCCCCTATGGCACTGCCAGTCAGAGGAAATCTTCCTCTGCCTGGAAGTTCCGGTAACGGGGAAGATATCGGAGCATTTGGGCGAGTACAAGTACTTGCCCAAATACTCGGTATCAGTACCCTAGTTAGCACTTCTACCTTGCAGCACTGGGGGTCCCTGGTTCAAATCCCTAGGTCAAGACACTATCTGCAAGGAGTTTGCATGTTCTCCCTGTGCTTGTGTGGGTTTTCCCTGGGTACTTCGGTTTCCTCCCGCAATCCGAAGACATGCTGGAATGTTAATGGGCTCCCGTCTAATTCATCTGTGCATGTGAGATAGGGACCTTAGATTGTGAGCTCCTTGAAGGCAGGGGCTGATGTGAATGTGCAGCAATGTGTAAATTGTCGGCACTATATAAATAACTGTCATAAATAAAAATTCTATAAAGATTCCAAGATTTTAAAATAATGAAATAGAAGACAAATAAAAGCCAGTGCTCAAGGTCAGCCATCTGTGCCAATTGTTGTCAGAAACATTTCATTATAACAGAAATACGCCTTACAATTAAAAAGCGTTACCCCGTTACCCCACGCATTTCTCATTCTAACATTAATCAATGCAGAAGAGGCCGCTTTCCCCTGAACTGCTTCCATACTCAAGCAGTGTGAACATATGTAACTGGATTGAAGTGGCACACCAGCGCTTAACCCTTCGCAGACAAGCAGGCCTGTTACAATACAACTGTACAAAGAGCAGTGATGGTGTGCAAAGTACAGGAACTCATACTGTGATCGCCTTCCGGATATACTGTACTGTATACCTTTCATTCTCTCCTTCAAATACAGCAGAAGAAGAAATGTTGACTGACAGCAATTAGCAACCGCATTAGTCTAAAGGTGGCCATACACTTTACAACCATCGCAAGACTTGTAAAGTAATTAAAAAAACTTACGATCTGCCCATCTTGGACAGGCAGATCGTACTTGTGATCATGGCAAGCCCGCCCCCCTGAGGGGCGGGCTTTCGATAACTGCAATGCTGAACAGGCAGTGTGCGCGTGCGCACACCGGCCGGTTCGGCATTTGTCTCCCGTCCTCTGTTCAAACCAGCCGTAAGATTTTCGCTGGTTTTCTAGCATGTTTTCTAGCATGCTCCTTAGACAAAAGACGTGCGACCGTACAGTAGAAACGGTCGCACGTCTTTATTCACACTGCACGATTCTCGTACGATCGCGGGATTTCCCGCCCATACACCTTACAATTATGTGCAGATTTTCTGTGGTCAGATGGAAAAAGTGGAACAGATTGGCCCAGGTGGAGATTCCTCCATCCACACAGTTAAGCGTAGATGACCACAGAACATCTGCAGATAATTGTAAGGTGTATGGCCAGCTTGAGATTTCCACGAGTTGTAACATTTAAATCTGAACTCCAGGCAATGCGCTAAATACACAGATGAAGTACTGCCAAAGGAGTTGCATCCAGTTTTGATATTTTTACAGCTCTGCTACACAGCCTGGCAGGGAAAAAGACCTGATTTTTCTCTGCCGCAGTTCACTAACGCTTACAGGTCTTGCGCCCGCCCCCAGCCTGTGACTGGATGGTAAATCGAGAAGCAGCAGACTGAGCCACCCATTCACAATGGAGCATTTGTGAGCTTTGGGAAACGTACGCTTTAGCCCTGAGGAGTTTAAGGGAAGCGCCTGAGTAACACACATTTTTTCACGTGATTAGCTAGGCTTTCCATTGGCTAAGACAAGAAGAATCCTTAAAAATGAACGAAAAATGTAATGAGAACGCTGATGTGTGAATAGGTGCTAATGAGTCCATCTCTCTATCATTCTGCTTTCTCCTCCTATCAGCATGCTCCTTTTAACACGTGAGCACTGCAGCACAACTGGCTGGCTTCTTAGTGCTGCTTGTCCTTCTCTCAGTCTGAGTTGTTCTGTACAGGACATAGCAAGAGGCTGATGGCAGGTCAAATTCGGGCTACAGACTGCTTGCATTGGCAAAAAACATAAATTTTTAGATTGTAAGCCCTCAGGGGTAGGGCCCTCCTTACCATCTTGTCTTGAATTATATTGTGATTGTAATGTCCTCCTTATATTGTAAAGCGCTGCGCAAACTGTTGGCAATATATAAATCCTGAATAATAATATAATAATCATTTAATGATGTATTAATGAATACAGAGCTGCATTGATTTGTGTCTTTTATCTCTGATTGGAGTTCAGCTGAAGAGTATTTCCCATCTTCCTATATTAATTAATCATGAAAAGCCCCTTTGCTCGCCCTCCATCCAGACCGGCTCTACCCATTGGTCACCTGCCCGTCATTGCACACAAGCGCCTCACCTTCTGTCTGCAGCCCCACTTTATAAATGAGTCGTACTTTGAAAATAAGTATTACAATGTCTGTAACTAGTTTGTATCCACCTTCTAATGCGGCGTTCCTTCTATGACTTTACCGTTCTCCTATAAAGAGGTTCATGAATTGGTGAAATCATTGGTGACATCAACTGCGTGCCGCAATCAGCAAACGCCGTCCTGTATCTATAACTAACCTTGATTAGTGCTCACAGTGCATTAAATTGATTGCAGAGGCTATTTCATGCCTCCATCTCATGAGGCGTGCATGCAAAGGTCACATTCTTCTACATTCTGGGGATTCATAATCATATTAAAAATGCGTTTACGGTCATTTCCGGTCAAGACGAAAGATCAGAAAATCGGCAAATTGGCTGCTCGCCAAAGCATCGGTTGCGGGTAAAGCAAATATATTTCTTATATAAGGTGTATATAAATATGCATAGTTACATAGTTAGTCATGTTGAAAAAAGACACATGTCCATCGTGTACAACCTATATATCTTATATATGAGATAGATAATCATATCTATCTATCTATCTCTCTCTCTCTCTCTCTCTCTCTGTCTGTCTGTCTGTCCGTCTGTCTATCTATTGTATATATATATAAACAAAATCATATATGATCTTATATAGCAAAATGTATACTAGTTGGAAGATTTGTTCACATGTGATCTATATATAATGGCAACGATGGAAAGGCAGCCCTCTTGCTCGGGAAAAGGAGAACACCTATGGCACTAAGGACCAAAGAGGTGCACAGTAATCCATATCGCCCAATCAGAGTTCATTTTACGGTGGACGAAGACTTCTGGATGGTTTTCATGGGTTAAAAGACTTTGTATTGCTGTTTGGCTTTGCAAGCTTGACAATACACAGGCACCATGAGTATCAACCTTGCAGCACAATGTGATAAGAATACATCATACAATACCCCTGTGATAAATCTATACGCCACAAGCATCGTCTGGCGGAATCTTCATCTCTCTAAAGAAATAAAAAAATGGAAATATTACCTGCTTTTGTCAGTTCCCAGGCTGGACCGGTGTCATCGTCACCCCCCCAGCGCCGAGCTCTCTCTCCTTCTCTGCGCTCTCTCCTATAAGACAGATCATGCTGCATTCGGAGCCAGATGGAAACTCCTACACACAGGGCTGCGATTGGCCATCGCCGTGGCAACCGTTGATGATGGACAGCTCTGTTTCACAATGACAAAAATCAAAGTTGTTCATAATGAGCCCCCACAAGTAGCAGAGTGGGCTGCGATTGTAGCGAGGAGGAAGAATAAAAAGTGTGAAATGGCTGGGGAGAACGTCTCTGCAGCAGCACCCGGGGATTGGCTGCGCTCTCTGATACAAATTAAATGAATTGCATAGAAGAGAACACTCATCCGTGTTCATGAAACATCTCTGGCAGGTGATTCATTGCAGTTTAGTTGTTTACTGAACACGATATTAGAAAAATAACTTAAATCCAGCTGTAACCTTCACTGCACATCAGTGGCGTAACCAGAGTAACAGGCGCCCGGGGCAGAATCTCCGGGTGGGAACCTTTTTTTCCCACTTTACTTTGAAAGCTGAACTATGGGCATCAAAATAAATTCCTCAATAACCACAAAGGATACAAATCCACTTTATGTGTGCTGAATGCTGCTGCAAGCCCAGCGATTACCTTGTAAAAGTAGCAGTGACATCATCTCTGTGCTGTACATACCCTGAGCAGAGGGCAGAGCTGTGGGAGGGACCCAGAGGGCTCCACCCACTACCGGCTGCCTGCAGAAAACTACAGGAGGGGGCGGAGACAAGACCAGTCACCCTGCACAAGGGTGCACAAAGTTATAAGCTCTCGCCCGTATTCTTGCTCTTTGGTTCAGTTACCAAAGTATTGAAGCCATGACAGCATGACAGGTCAGCATGACAGCATCTTCAGAATAAGAAGTCAGCGATGGAAGCCTCCATGTTTCTCTTTGGAAAGGTTTTCTTAAATACAGGGGGCTTCCATAATGCTGGACTTTACAATAAGGATCCTGAAAGTCCATATGGAGTTGTATCTGCTAGCAGAGAAGAAGCTTTCCCTTTGTCTGAAAGTAATCTGATCTCCTGCTGTTTGGCCTTTTTACAACACACAGTATAGCAGTACATCAATCAGAAAAGCTCCAATCACAAGAATTAGGGATGCACCGATACTGATGCTAGTATCAGTGCCGATACCAAGTATTTGGGGGAGTATTGGTACCCACATGCTCCGATACTTTCCCCAATACCGGAACTTCCGGCCAGGGGAAGTTTTCCTCTGACAGTGCCATAAGGGAACATGGAGCCGGCTTCTTGGGCAATCAGGAATCCGGGTGACGAGTAATGTCCCACCTACCGGCTTCCTGATTGGCCGGGAAGCCGGATCCATGCTAATTAGCGGAGAAGCTCTATGCTGAATGGCTGGAAAGCCGGCTTCCCAATCTGGGAGGTAGGTCATTACCTGGCATAAGAGGCATGGAGGAGCTCAGCTATGAGGAACGATTAGCTGACCTGAATTTGTTCTCTCTGGAGAAGAGGCGACTAAGGGGGGACATGATCACCATGTATAAATACAGAAATGGTCCATATAAAGAGCTCGGTGCCAAATTATTCACGTTAAGGTCACTGCAAAGGACAAGGGGGCACTCTTTGCATCTGGAGGAAAAGATGTTTAACCTTTGCATACGAAAAGGATTCTTCACAGTTAGAGCAGTGAAAATGTGGAATAGACTCCCCCAGGAGCCAGTTCTAGCTAGCTCGGTTAATTGTTTTAAAAAATATCTGGCTGTATTCCTAAATTGTATAGGGAAAAATAAATCTGCGCTCCTGGATATGGCTAAATTGTACTTGTATCAAAAAGCAGCTATGAAAATAAAGGAGGTGAAACGCCTTTAGATGGATAGAGTATTTGAAACACAGCGCTAGAGATGAAGTCAACAAAATATGTGTAAATATTCACAGATTGGGTTAAGTGATCAATGTATATCAATGTATAAATTATGTGTATTCGAAACAGTCATAAAAAGTAAACGAAAAAGATGGTTTGTATCACTGTGTGAACAACATGAGTGAGCAATTAACTGAAGATTAAGTGTAGCCTATGGCTAATAGATATTAATGACATTCAAACGTAAGTGAATAATCGTGATAAACTTAGATGACAAAGAATAAATAGTAAAATTAAATAATAATAAATAGATAAAGTCAGCTTTGATTAAGATTAAGTAATAGTAGATGATAGTAGATGGATGAAATCAGCTTCGATTAATGAATATAATACGGCATTACAACTTCATTGAAAATATATAACACAGTATCAGAAAAAACTTCTCAAAGAGATTACAGTGAATAATCTGTGACAGTTTTTTCAAAAAAGCTGAAAAAAATCTAATAATTCAAAAATTGGAAGAATAGCATTCAGTGATCTATATTAATCTTGAATTGTTTCTTTAATTTTGTTGACTTGATGCCAGGCGATGTACATTGATCACTTAACCCAATCTGTGAATATTTACACATATTTTGTTGACTTCATCTCTAGCGCTGTGTTTCAAATACTCTATGTATTCCTAAATGCACAGAATATTACTGGATATTGAGTTATTAGAGGTATATTAGGCATCAGAGATTGTTGATCCAGGGAATATCCGATTGCCTTATGGGATCAGGAAGGAATTTTTTTTTCCCATTTTGGAGCAAATTGAACCATTCTTTATAGGGGTTTTTTTTTGCCTTCCTCTGGATCAACAGTGGCTAATTGTGGGCATAGTGTTCTGTTTAGGCTTTTCTTCTTTTTTTTCTCTATAGGTTGAACTCGATGGACTTGTGTCTTTTTTCAACCTGACTAACTATGTAACTATGTAACCTGCCGCCCCGGCTTCCCGATTGTCCTGGAAGCTGGCTCGATGCTGATTGGCTGTGAATCCGGTTTCCCGGCCAATCTCAATCGAGCTAGCCAAATAACGGAGCCGGTGTTCTATTGAAAGCTTCCACTCGTTGAAATCTCCAACTACCTCACTGCCGGGTACTTGCAAGTTGAAGATTTCGACCAGACGGCGTTAGACTGCAAAACACAAAGACTATCCAAGCTCTGTACAGCTGCATTTTAACAATATTCAGCAGGTGGCAAACTCGACGAGTATTTTGAAAACGCTATGCGCGCATGCGCACCGCAACTGTACAGAGCTCTAGTTGGAAATTTCAATGAGATGGAGCTTTCGATAGAGCACTGGCTTCCCTGGCATTCAGGAAGCCGGGTTGCATGGCATCATCTGCCGCCCGGCTTCCTGATTACATGGGAAGTCGGCACCATGCCAG
>NW_017306280.1:1154621-1166883 GCF_000935625.1 Nanorana parkeri | reverse complement strand
GTGACTCTAATGTCACTTTAATTTCTTTTTCTACACAATATAGACATAAAATGTGTTCAGAAACATTAAACGAGGATCTGGTCAACCTCTCAAAGTATTTGTTTTACTGATCAGCCATTCCTGTGATTTCTGACACAAGATATAATTATTTTGCTGCTTTCACCTTTAAGTCTCCCCCAGCCCTAAAGACCTCAGACTCATGAGCTTTTGCTTGTTAGAACATAACAACCGGTTGGTGCCTTGTGCCGCTTCACCCCTCTCCCAGTCTGGGCTCTGTTATAAAGGGAATTGCTAGAAGCTAATTGCTAGAAGCTAACCAGGTAAAATTAGAGTGAAGGTCAGCACAAGGAGCTACTCTGGTGTGCTACATTGCACGGAGAATGCTGATAGGAGGTGAGGACAGAGTGATTGAGAGATGTAAGCAGTGTAATTGCTTGACCTGGTGTCAGTCTCTTGCAGTCCCCGTACAGTCTGTAAACTAGACCTCATAGAGTAAGAGGGACTTTCCTTTCAGTGTCTAGTTACAGGGTTTGGGGTGGGGAGGGGACCTACAAGTGAAAGTGAAACAGCAGCAAAAAAAGATCAGGTCTCCCGTCCGGCTAGATAAAAATGTGCTGTGTGGCATAACCGTGTAAATCTCAGGACTGCATGGATAGAAATAGAGATCCTTGGGCAGGTAACACAGCTCTCATACATGGACCTCACCATTGTAGCTGATTGCCTGATGCTCAGCTGGAAGTAAAACACCCCCCATCGCACTGCAAGGTCTAGGGCAGTGCACGAGTGCCCATACTGGATCACTAAACCAACTTATGATCTCAAAGTGCCAACCCTGCAACCCTCTGCAGGCTCTTAGGTGGTCTGTACAGGCTCTCAAGGACCTGTGCGGTTCTCAAGTGGTCTCAAAGGGCCCTCAAGTGGTTTTTATAGGCTGACTGGATAAACGGACGGGGGAGGGGGCAGGCACAGCTGCTGTGCCTCAGTCAATCAGCCAGCTGGGTGGATCTGGACAGTAGTGTTGGCATCCATCCTGGCTGCGGTGCTCTCGGTATATAGCTCAGGTTTACGTCCTCCCGTGACCCTTAAGAGAACTATGGGATAAAAAGTTTACCCTATAGTTCTCTTTTAAGGATACTATTGCAAACTTTTAAGGCACACAAGAGATACATCGGCACATTTACATAAAATGGTTAAATATTGAATTGATTTCCAATAAAATACAGACATCATCAATGATTCTTCATATATGAACAACTTCATAGACAACATATTATTTTAACAAACTATATCTCCAACCAGAGACTATAGAACAATCAATTCTAGAAAACATATGCAGTCATTTTGTTTGTAGATATGGTCATATGTTGTGTATATTATTATTATTATTATTTATATACATTATTAGAATACTTTTGGTTTTAGGCTCACTGCTCTTCTAATCAGGAATCTGCTGCCGATTTAGTTTTTAATAATTTATTTAACATTATTCTAAACATATTTGTCTATTTTTTACATTTTAAATAAAATAGATGAAAAGGATTTCGGTACATTTTTTTACAAATGTTGCTTTATAGGAGTCAGCAGGTGCTTTTCTCGTGGTATATGTCCAGCTTTTATACATCTGTAGATTGTTGATCAGAAAAGAAGCTTCCTACACATAAGCCCTCATTATATGTGACGGGAAGAATGGCGACCTTGCAGAGACACTAATTACAGTTACAGTCTCATGAATTTAACTAATGCAGACAGTGAGCTGGAAATGACAGGAGATGAGTTGCTCTGGAAACTAAAATCAGAAAAAAAAACAGCTTGTTCCAGTTATAACTGCAGATATATGTGATTTATGTTATGTTTATTCTTGATCCTTTATTTTTATGTGATTTATTTTATGTTTATTCGTTATTACGTGAAAATTAATAAAACTTAAATAAATAACTGCAGAAATGTATTTCCAGGAACATTTTGCTGTTAATTTAGAGCACATCTATCAATCAATCAATTAATCACAATATGATTCCAGTTGTATTTTAATTTAAAGCTGAACTCTAAGCAAATATAAAAGACAATAATTAATGCAGCAAATATAATTAATGTTAATTAATATTATATTTGAAAGTAAGTTATCCTTTAAAAAAATTATATTTTTACTTAATTTTTACCTTACACTTGACAAAACTGTAGATATTCAAGGGTAGAAACGTTACCTCCCATATACACACAAATTAATGAAGCTCTGTAATAATTAATACATCATTAAAAATTTTTTTTACAAATAAAAGCAGTCTAAGTACCTGGATTTTACCTGGTAGCCTCTTGTAGTCCTGGGACAGCAGGCCTGGAATGTGAGAGGAAAAAGCAGCACAAGGGACAATTCAGTTAATTTGCTGACAAACAAACATGGGGATAGGAGGAGAGAGCAGAGTGACTGAGAGATGAGCTAATCACTTTGCTGCTTCTCCTTTTACTGTCCAGTCTCAGGCTGGGGGTGGGTCCAGGAAGGCCTGAGCTTAGAGGAAGTGGGTTGAATGAAGCTGGCCATCAGACTGGGGACATCTAGTGGCAGAAAAGCATACTGCAGGGGAAATCTCTGTTATGAAGATGAACATTGCAGCAAAGCTGGGTTTCTTATTTTATCTTTCAATTGACTATTCATTTTTTATCTTATTCGGCTTTTCTATATTAATTATTATGCAAGATTTATATGGCACCAACAATTTGCACAATATTTTACGATATAACAGGAAACAGAACAGTTACAATACAATTCAATGCAAGATGGTTATGAGGTCCCGGCCCGTGAGAACTTACAATCCAAATCATTGGCTGATACTATTTGTACAGCATTTACTATTATATGTTGTCGTTGACGTTGCTGCGCGCGTGTGCGATGACGTCATTGCGCATGCGCGGCCATTTTATCAACGCCTGCCGGCGGCCATCTTGGTGATGGAAGCCGGCAGAGAGAGGAGGGGACGTTCACCCGGACCCCCTCCTCTCTCCTGACAGTCGGGCTGTCCATGACCAAGTGCCCAACTTTTCATGGGGGTGACACCAAAATGACTGACAGTCACCCCTCCAATGGCCGCACCCCTCTTGTGACGCCACTGGTATCAGCAATTCCAGTACAGGAAAGGAGCCGCTACAACTGTGCAAGACTCAAGGGAAGGCTGGAGTTCAGCTTTAAAGTGACACTAAACTCAGGCGTTAAATCTTAAAAATACATTCAAGTACCTTAACTATCAGAGAACATCAGAGAAGAGGAGGACAGAGGAGTCAGCGTTGGATCGGAGGCCCACACCAGCGCTGGAGGGACAGCAGAAAAGGACAGGAAAGAAGATAATCAAATCAAGAGGCATCATTTAAGGTAAGTCCCTAAAGTAGGATAGGGAAGGGGAAAAAAATTTCTGACTTTAATGTCACTTTAAGTGCTCTTTTTGTCTAGGGGGCTCAAATAAAAAACAAAAACATATACTTGCCTGATACTTGGTTCCACTGGGCTGCTAAACCAGTCCCCACAGTCTTTTCTCCCCTGGGTCTGGCAGTCTAAGGACCCATGACTTCACCATGTCTAATGCAGGTCCATTGACTTGCATTAGATGTAAGGACGCCGAGGGACAATCCACAGCTGGAGCAAAGGGGTGAAGGCTGACCTCAATAGTGCCAGGGATCCGGTGAGTATATCTGTTTTATTAGAGCCCTCTAGACAAAAATAGCACTTAAAGGGGTTCTAAACTCTTCGTTTTTTTGCCTATATCTACTGCTAGCAAGCAGTAGATATAGGCAAGAAGTTTAAAAAAAAAAACCCCGCTTTAAATAGGTTTAAACTTACCTTGTTATCGCTGCGCGCTCCCGCGCCGAGAATCAGGAACTGCTCGTACGGCCGCAAAGGAACTTGGGGCGGCACATGCGCAGTTCCGATTATCGGTCAGGAGACGAACATAGACGCAAGGTAAGTCTATGGACGCGTGCACCCGCATGCAGACACCGCTGGATCGGAGGGACAGAGCAGTCAGCGCTGGATCTGAGAGACGCTGCACCGCTGGAGGGACAGATGAAAACATCAGGAAAGAAGAAGATCGGAGTAAGAGACATCATTTAAGGTAAGTGCTGACATTAACATGGGGGGGAGGGAAATTTTTTTTTTTACTTTAATGTCACTTTAACCCTTGCAATGCAGGGGCAGCCCCATTGCAAAAGTGTTTTTTAAATCTCTTATTTAAAGTGTCCATAGACGAAAACATGGAATCGCCATTTGGAGTAAAGAAACAAAAGGATTCAAACTGAAATGTAATTATTATTTTGTTTTGAATAATTTGTTATTCGTTTGGTAGAACACCACTCATATCATTATTTAGTAAGCTGCTTTCACATTCAGTGTCTTCAGTCTATGGACCAAAATGAGAGAACATTCTGCAACATTCATCTCATGCAACCCCTATCGCCGAGATCATATAGACCGCGCAAAATTAGATCAATAGAAAACACATTTTCATCCATGAATGTTCTTTGCTTTGACGTCATCCACACCACTTAAAGCCACTTTCTGATTGCCTCCTAGATAGCAGTGACCTTAGGGCCACCTTGGACTAAACAGAATCACTGTGATAGGCCAAATGCATGAGAGATAAACGCAATAATAAATATGGAAATATTTCCTGCTCCCAAGAGATTTACTCCATGACAGTGTCACAGTGCGGATCGAGGTGAATATACAGAGAAAAGAACTGAATTTGAACAAAAAATAAAAAAATCAATTATGGGTTTAGGAAGCCAGATATTTAACAATGAGTCTCCATGGCAGCACATGGCAACCAACATAGGTGTCAAATTGTTTCAAATTGTATCTCTGATCATTTGAGGAGGGTGGGTTGTAAACAACACTAATAGATAAGGTAAAACAAGGACAATACATTTTGGAAAGACACAATTTTTACACCACCGAGATGTGGTAGAAAACACAATGCTGTTTTAATGAGGCGCAAAAAAGGTAATTGGCCTTTGACCCACCATCATTAGATGGAGACTGATGTCTACCTATTCTAACATAGTATAATTTCTACATCACTGCCGGAGTCCTTGTTCATTTGTGTTTAAGGTATTTTTACCCACACCAAGGAAGGTTTTTTGTACTCTATTCATTTTCAGTGCATAATGGCGGGAATATGACATTACTATGGGTTCCAGTGATTTTTATTATTTTTTGGTGTTTCACTACTGTAAATATACCTGCACTGTGGTTTTGATTGTTACACTTTATTTGCCTGAAGAAGGGACCTATATGGTTCCGAAGAATTGCTATACGATGTGACAATTTTTTTGTCAATAAAGAACATTGACTGAAATTCACATTGGAGTGACTTTTCTATTACGTGATACTGATCTGCAGAGGCATCTGCATCTGCTGTCATCTCAGCATCCACCCATTATCTTGGGTTATATACGGTCAGTAGTGCGATGGGATCTACTTGAATTACTCTATGTTCATTTGTGCTCTCCAAAGTGGATACCTCTGCCATCAGAGTGTTAAATGCCAGAAAAAAACCATGATGGCGCCTCTGCCTTTGGCTGAGATACTGGGGCAGTATAAGGACCACTAGTGGGTACTGAGAATAATGTTCTTGCTGGAAGAAGCTTTTGGCATAGTGCAATAAATCATTTCTTTAGGCCTGATTTAGCTGAGAAAATCTCGAGTCAGAGCTCCTGGGCCAGGGGTGGCTAAACTTCGGCACTTCAGCTGTGGTGAAGGTACTAATCCCAGAAGCATGAAGAAAGGGCGTCAGAAAAACAGCTGATTTGGATATCATCGCCGCACCGAAAGTGACGCGGTTGATACGTTTTATGGGTCGAGAAAAATTATAGAACAAGGGCGAATGCGTGTTGAGCCTAGCATGCCTCCAACAGCTGTGATCGCGTCACTGGAATTAATGCAGTTCAGCATTCTTATGCGGTCTCGAAAAAATTAATCGCAGCTGCTTATTTTGTGGGCACTTTTCAGCAGCAGGATCTCCGATACCACCTGGCAAGTGTATTTTCCTTGATCGCGTCACTTCCAAGTGCGCATAAAGAAAGGGCGTCAGAAAAACAGCTGATTTGGATGACATCGCCACACCGGAAGTGAAGCGGTTGATACATTTTATGGGACGAGAAACATTATAGAACAAGGGTGCATGCGTGTTGAGCCTAGCACGCCTCCAACAGCTGTGACCGCGTCACTAGAAATGATGCAGTTCAGCATTCTTATGAGGTCCAGAAAAAATTTAGAATACCGACGGCTCTCTAATCAGGCATACTAGGTGGCCGCTCTCTAGGGCCTCGCGGGGCGAGTGGCCACCTAATTAGAGAGCTTCCCACCAAAATCCTCAGCACCAGGACCATGATGCTCTTTAACCAACCCTGGGAAAGGCCAAAAACCATGGTGGGGGGGGTGGGGGGGGTTGCAGGACCTTTGAAGGCCAGTACAAGTGATTGGGCGGGCCGCTAAGATCACTGGTGCTCAAAAGCAGCAGCCGTGATCTTGGTATAACCACAAGACCAGGGCATGCAGGTCCTTCCTATGGTTCTGACGTGGTTAAAAAATGTAAGTAAGCAAATTAACCATAGAGTCATAGCCAAGTTAGTTGACGCATACTGATGCTGCCAATTTCAGCCTCGGTGTTAAAGAGTTCTGGTCGCAAATGGGTTGAAATACAAAAAATCCAAGATCCTTTTAAGGAAAGCTATGCAGTATATGCAGTATACTTAAATGAGATATATGAACACATGGAACACCTATATAATTTCTTCCTCATAAACTGACATTTGGTTCTGGTGCTGCCTCTTCACTGGCAGGAGCATAAGTCATAAACTTGTGGATGGAAAGCGTTTAATAGCCTTTCAATTCATTCATCAAATTCTGCATGTCTTTCTTTGGTTCCTGGCAGGACAAACCTTTGGCAGCTACCGCCCTCTGCTTCATATCATTAGAACATTTTACAGATTGCATAAAAAAAAAAAAAAAAAAGAAGATGATTGACTCCAAGATGTATTCAATCTGAAGGGCCGTTTTCTCTAATGCATTTCTATTCATTTAGCCCCTCCACAGGATTGCAGCCAACGTGAGCCCATTTGTTTTCATTAGTGGAACTACCCTTAGGTCTGCTCCTGCGTATGGATGAGCTAAATATGATATTGCTATTTTCTATCAAGTTTATAGAATTACTGTGCCGTTCTGAATCGCCGCCCATCTGTCACAATGAGATAAGGAACAGGTGGATGCTATGAGATTCTAAAAATAACGCTCACTGTACCATTAGGATAATAAATCACATACAAATAGAAGAAATTAATTTGGTAACTGGATCTAGGTTAAGTGAATCAGTGGGCTCTAATCATGCTTGCATATCTGAAGCCTGCATTAACCTGCTTTATTTTTATATCACTGGGACGCAATACATACAAAATCCTTTAGCATTAACCCCTTGCTGCTGGCTCTTTAGGCGGGCCATGAGGTCAGAGGTTGGTAGGAGTGGTCCCGGATTATGCGATCACTGTGAATGGCTGCACAGTGATGACATAGCCCACCCTACTGGCTCCTGATCATTAGTTGTTGACCGTGAGCTGTCGGTGACTCTAGGGGTGCCGAGTGAGCGCACCCCCAGGACAACACAGTGACACATATGTTACTCCCTTTTGGCCTGTTTAAAGAAGAATTCCTCGAATCTAAAAATGAACCCTTGCAATGGGGCTACGCCCACACTGCAAGTGTTAAAGGAGAACTATGGGGTCAGTGTTTTCCCCCATAGTTCTCCTTAGGGTAACGGGAGGACACAAACTAGCGTCCTCCCGTTACCCTAAGCTCAGTATACCGCGAGCTACAGCTCGCGGTATACTGAGACGCCGCACCTGGAGCGGATCCCGACGTAGATGACGGGATCCGCCCAGCTGCGTGAGTGACAGCTGGCTCTGCCTACCTAGAGGCAGAGCCAGCTGTACCCGCCCCCCCCCCCGTCCGTTCCGCCAGTCAGCGCTGGCAGATCGGAGCGGGGAGAGGGGAATCCAGCCCCTCCCCCTGTCACGGCAGAGAGCCGTGACAGGATCGAGAGGTGAGGGAACCCGGTATGTGTTCCCTCACCTCCCGATCTACTGAGCCGACCTGTGGCAGTCTCATTGTCACAGGTCGGCTTAGAACTATGAGGTGAGTGGAAATCACTCATCTCATAGTTCTCCTTTAACTGCTCATATTTTTCTCTAGGTTAGTCAAATAAAACTCACCCGATCCCAACTCGCTGCTAGATCTAGCTTCTCTCCAGTCTCTGGCAGGCTGCAAGGACTGCTGACATCATCACATCGAATGCGGGTCCATTCACCTGTATAACATGTGAGGACGCCAAAGATCATACTACAACCAGAGTGTGTCGGGGAGAGAGTTGAGCGCAATATATCCTCTGTATTCCGACCCACAGACCAGAACAAGCAGTTAACCCTTGCAGTGTGGGCTAATTTTTTAGATTCCTGGAGGTCCTCTTAGTATATCATTAAAACCATTTTATGTCTGTTGGATGAATGCAATAAAATACTTGTTGACCTTGTCAGAAATTCAGAGCTCTTCTGTGTCCTGTGCACACTGCCTGTGTTATCTCAAAGGGTCTATTTAGCCCTCCCAGTTCTTATTCTAGGACTAAAAGTCAATTAGTCTTTGTGCTTTGTAGATGAAGACAGTGGGAACGGTTAAGTCCCAATTACATCAGATCACATCCAACCTTATTGAACCCGAACATAGCACGCATATCTAGGACTGGCCACCTCTAATGTTTCCCCCAATACAGGCCTGATCACAGAGTTCCCACTGCAGCTATTTTATTCTGACCATCCAGGCCATCAGAATACAAGAACAAAGGGTGCAGCTTATTGGCTGTTCTGGCTCCAGAGGGAGCGATTTTGTAGGGAGAGACGAGCAGCCTCCTTAGCAATCCTGCCGCTGGCACTTTCTAGTGGCAGAGGTGCCTGTCTGACATCAACCTTACATTTTGTTATTTTTCGGATGCAGCCACGGCCTGGGAAGTAAAGTCTGCCCCTTGCCAGCGTGCTGCATAGACGGTCACTTGCTCTCTCTCTGTGGAAACAGAGGTCACTCTGCAAAGGTCAGTCACGCCCCAGCTTAGCTTTGCTAATTGGGGAGCTATAGGTCCGGTTCAGCAGGGGGAGTGTCAGACCTCTGCAGAGAGAGAGCGAGGGTCTTTCTGTACAGTATGCTGGCAGGGAACAGACTTTTCTTTTCAGACTGTGACTGCCTTCTAAAGTAAACAAACAATCAGACTCTGCACACCTTTTGTTTTAATGCACTTTGAGTGTATTTAGCCTTTGTAAACGCAAAATGTAATTGGGCTTTCATTTCCCCTCACATCAATTCCTTGTTACTTGATGTTTAAGCCTTTTGTATGCATTTTCTTTTGTGCAGATACCATGAATAACGTTAATAATTAATGTTTATCCTTTTTCTTTTATATAAAGCAAATTGCCCAAACTTCATTTTTTATTATAACTTTTACAGTAAAACAATGAAAACACAATCAAGCTTAACACTTACCCTCCTGGCACATGGTGAGTCATTCTCTTGAAAAGCTACGGGTGCCAATACTATCCTAAACTTCAGGACTTGTCGGGTGCCTGGTCCCCTGCTGGGCACTGTGATCCCTCTCAGGAGCTGCTACGTCAGTACAGGACACAGCAGTATCCGCACAATGCTGCACCACCAAATCATACTTAAAGTGATATTAACCACTTGCTGTCTGGAGCAATTTCTTACATTTGCACACACATAAACAAAATGAATTTTGGCTTGAAAACAGGTCCAGACCCCCAAACAATGATATATTTTCTGAAAGCAGAGGCCCTGTAGAATGAAACAATGCTAGTTGCAATTTTTTATGCTGCACGGTATTTGCACAAATGTTTATCAAACCCGTATTTTTAGCATAAAATACACTAAAATGAAATTTAGTGCACAGAAACAGAAAATAATACACAATTTTTGGTTAAATATAAAAGACGGGGTCACGTCGGGTAAATAAGATACCAAACAGCCATCGCCGGCTCTTTACAACAGTACCAATAACACGGCCGCAGCTGTGTTCTTGGTATAACTGCTTCAGGGGCCCACCTATATACAGTATATGGCAACACGCCTGAAGTGGTTAAAGTCAAAATGTTTTTAAGCTATTTCAACTGCTGATTAAATCACGTACAAAGGATGATGCCCCTTGATGTTTAAAAGTTTTAGCTTCCTGCAGAATCAGCTAGTTCCCTGAGCACTGGTCCTGATATCCTCTTTTAGGGTGGTTCCTTTCCCTCGCAGAGTCCTATGGAGCCACCCTTGTGTGTGGTAGTAAGCTGCATGCCTCTCCATAAACACACATACACAGCAAGGCAATCCACTTCCCTGCTCCTTCCTCTTCCCTCTTCCCTTCTCCAAGCCGAGTTGGAGCTGTTCAGAAAAATGATAACTCTAAGGCTGGGTTCACACCTAGGCGTTTCGAATATGCGCGTTTGGTGACGCGACTCGCTGTAAAAAACGTGCGACAAACGCGCGTTTCCAAGGGCTACTTGGCTGTATCCCAATGGAAACGCGCGACAAAAACGCCCCAAAGAAGCTCCTGTACTTCTTTGAGCTTAAGACGTTTTGTAGCGTGTTCATACGGCCTGTAATATGCCAAGGTGTGAACCATACCCATAGGAAATAATGGGATTTCGGTGTTTGAGCGTTTTGCAGAGCGTTCGAACGCGCTACAAAACGCCCAGTTGTGAACCGGGCCTAAGTGTGTGGGAAAAAAGTAAAGAAATACTTTGCTGGGCGATGTTTATCTGATCTGGATCTTCTGGTTTGTCACCATCAGGGAACTTGCCCTGAGAAATTCTAGAGCCATCGCTTGTATGCAGATAGACAGGAAGTGGCTGCAATAAGGCTGCCGGAGATCACAAACACTGAGATGCAACAAACATTGAAAAAACGGGGTAAAAAAAAGCTTTTGAGTTTTTTAAAAATGACAGTTTCCTTGCAAGTACCGCATGTCATAAATAACTGTCATGTATGAAGTATCTGGTCACACCTGTGTAATTTGAAGCACTCAAGTGATAAAGCATGACAAAGGTAATCCTGTTATTTTCTATGAGGCCCATTCACACCTATGCGATGTGCTTCCATGCAACCTGGAAAATGGTGCAGGCGGATTTTTTGGTAGTCCATAGTGCGTCTTTTGCTCCATAGACTACTAGAATTTAACATGCATGTTCTTGGGTTTTAGCACATGAAAACCAGCCCCCACCCCCTAGCAACTTATACTTTATTCCACAATCATTGGGCAAAACAAAAAATGTATAAGGCATTGAAAATTCATGAAAGAAAAGCATAACAGAAAGCTGCTAAAGACGCATGTAAATGCAGACACAGAGATCTATTGCTATGGAAGACATTTCAGATTGAAGTTTTGATCTTTAACTATGAAAATTGCTACATACATTTTGCTTATGGTGTTAATGGACTAAAGAGCTACCCTGTCTCACTGCCATTTCGTAATAAAAGGAAAAGGAAGGTTTGTTGTCTTGTGATAAAAATAATAAAGGCAATTAATATGCAACAAATGTCTGACTGAACAGATATAAAATGTCCTCTTTGTGAAGTTTACATGGAAACAAGGTCTCTGAAAGTGTGCACAAGGCAATACCAGGAAAGTAATTAAAGTCCTTGGCCTTATCTACATACAGGAATATTGTTAGCATGGAAATAAATGCAGATACGTACTTCATGTTCATGCTGCCTCCTAACCAGTGGCGTAACAATCGCCATAGTGACCCAGGCGGCCACTATGGGGCCCGGCCAGGACACCTCCCTGATGCCGTGCGTGCCGC
Organism: Nanorana parkeri; assembly: GCF_000935625.1. NCBI lineage: Eukaryota > Metazoa > Chordata > Amphibia > Anura > Dicroglossidae > Nanorana > Nanorana parkeri. The sequence goes on along the minus strand of NW_017306280.1, from coordinate 1,155,000 downwards.
CAAGGTCGCTATGGCTTCGAACACGCCGCTGTTTAGATCACTGTCAGTGATCTGTGCAGGGCTGCGTTCTTCTCCACAGCCGCTGCTGAGTCAATGAGAGCCAGCAGCGGCGGTGGAGGAGGCTGGACCCGGCAGGGGAGAAGGAGGCGGGGGCCTTGGGGGTCAGCAACAGAGGAGGCGGGGCCGGTGACGGAGCAGGAGGCGGGACCGGCGACAGAGGAGGGAGCGGGCCCGGCGACGGAGGAGGGAAGACGGAGGAAGAAGAGGCGGACAGGTAAGGAGTGTGACCAGCCCACCTGAGGGTGACCCTGCGGAGCCCACCATAGAGAGCATATGGTGGGCTCTGCAGGGTAACCTCAGGTGAGCTGTGTGGGATCTC
>NW_017306280.1:1099401-1153703 GCF_000935625.1 Nanorana parkeri | reverse complement strand
TCAGAAAATATTTTTAGGAACCGAGCCGGCAGCCTTAGAGCTGCCGACTCTGTTCGTGTAATCTGAGAGCAGCCGAAGGTCGCTGTCGGAATACAAAAAAAAAAACCGGCAGATAGCAGGGGAAGCAATAGCCAGTCTGCTATTGGTGATTTTTTTGGTGAATGCAGTAGTGTGTGTATGGTATGTATGCATGTATGTTTGTGTGTGTGTATGTGTGTATGTATATATATATATATATATATTTATATATATATATATATATACACATACATACATGCAGTATTCCACAGAAGTGAGTACACCTCTCACATTTTTGTAAATATGTTATTATATCATTTCATATGACTACACTGAGGAAATGACACTTTGCTACAATGTAAAGTAGTGAGTGTACAGCTTGTATATCAGTGTACATTTGCTGTCCCCTCAAACTGTGCAAACAAGGGGACACTTTACGTTTCTTCATGTCACAAAGTTGCTTAAAATAGGCCTGATTTATGAATTGATACCTGTAAACAGGGCCGGATTTACTCTCTCTGCTGCCCCAAGACCAGGTTTCTCAATGCACCGCTCTACCCACCAAAAAGGCCCCCACCCATGGAGAATGGCAGAACTGCAGGCTGCATACAAAACAAACGGCGGCTTCCCCGCTGTATATTTAGCTCTGCATGCCTAAAGCAGGGCTGAATGAAGAAAACAACCACCCGCCCGATGCCCGGAACTGCATGTCCCGGACATCGGGAGATAGGAATTTCACACTGCCCCTCTACTCCCTGCTGCCCCGAGGCCGAGCCTTGGTTGGCCTTGTGGGCAATCCGGCCCTGCCTGTAAATACAACTGTTTTTTTAGCTGGACATCCATCGGTAATTATTAATGTGTGCAGGTTTTCCATGATAAGAAAACCAAAAAAGGAAACAAAGGGGTTGATTGTTCAAAGAGCTAGCAATCAGAATTAAAGTATAGTGTCCTAACTGACCTTATGCAGTCTGTCAGCTTTCCCTATCCTTTCTCTACTGCAGCTTCCATTACAGTGATACTATGGCTGCCATGTTTCCCCCCTCCTTTTGCCTGGAGTCACACCTAGACATTGGCATTTTCAGACTTTTTCCAAATGTGTTTTTGAGCATTCTGAGAGCGTTCAGTTTCAGGCATTTGTCTATTTGGCCCAAAAGAAAGCAGTAGCAGCTGTGACATGATGCAAAAATGCCCAAAAACCCATTGTAACACATGTTTTGAGGCACTTCTAAAAATGGCACATGCCATCACTTAGGTTCTTCAGCTGTTTTAGTTCTTCTAATCCGATCAAATTCTATATCTATAGAGACAATTTTATGACTTCTGGAATGCCACTGTGATCCATTATGTCTGAGAATACAGCCTACTGGGAGCGGTGCCATCCCTGCCTAGAATATGGCTGACTTTGCTGCAAGAATATGACAGATGGTCATGCAGTAAAGAATGATTTAGAATAACAATTGTTCGGGTTTAAGAAAAGAAACCAAACTATGGAACAAACAAAGTTAGTGTTTCTTTTATCAATTCCAATTGCATTACACTGCAGGCACCTTTGTTCCTTTCCTTCTCTGGTATTGCAAGTCTTTTAGGTGAAACCTTCCGAATCAACACATCATTAATCACACCACAAAGTCAGAAGCCTCGTATGAACTAATGCTCTGCATGTGTTAATTAGAAAAGCTGGCAGCATCGGAGAGGACGTATAAGCGCTTTTTCCCCAGTATGCAGTGGCTCATTTCTATTCAGCGATAATAGACTTTAAAACAATTTTATCTGTTACATATTAATCTGCTCTGTAGATAATGTATGCAAGTTGGTTTATTCTCCTGCCATCTACAATGTAGATGTTTGTTGTCTGGAGAATAAAATAAGGAAGGTTTGATTATTTAGTCTTCTATTAAAAGGAACCTGTCAGGAAAGAACTATGGGACTTCCTTTTAGTGCCAACCTTGCTTTGTACACGAGATATATAGATGATATTTTAATCATCTGGGATGGAGACAGAGTTACCGTTAATGAATTCATTGCGTACTGCTCCACTAACCCATTTGAGATAAAATACGCACATGTAATAGACGATCATCACCTAGTGTTCTTGGATTTAGAGCTTAGTTACGACAGTGAAGGATGCATCATCTCTAGGACACATTTTTTTTTTTTTAAATAATAAGATTTTATTTCGATTTTGCAATATACAAAAGTACAAAAATACAAGAACACAGGGGAACATGATACAGACACGTCCGGTCATCCACCTAGCCCCATCGTATGCATGTACATGCCATTTCTTAAGGACATGCGCAGTGGGTAGATATGCCTATGCTCTATCGACTAATACTCTGTAGTCGCATGTAGTCTAGTGGGTAAGCGGTCCAGTTTGGAGCCCTGGGACTTCTTACCCCGTTTGGATCCCATTGTGGGTAGCAGGAAGGCCGGTAGTGGCACTTTTTCAGACGATGCCCGGTTCACAGCAGCGGAGCTAAGGACAGACACGTCCAGCCGCGGCCATTGGCAAGCTCCGCCCCCCTCTAGGACACATTTTAAAGCTACGGCAGGTAACTCCTACCTGCATGCTAGGAGCTATCACCACCCCAAGTGGATTCGCAACAACCCTGACGGACAATTTTGTAGAGTGAGGCGAACGTGCACTAAGGATGAGGACTACTTAAAACAAGGGGCAATACTAACAGATACATTTCTACAAAAAGGATATAATAAAAATGACATCACAACTGTTCTAGAGAAACATAAGACTCCACTTCCATCTAGAACAAGAAAAGAACTGAGACATGATCGCCAGGCGTATTTCTGTTCTCAGAAAAATAGTGGTGCGCCATGTATTGAGAAAATCTTTAAGAAGCACTGGATAGTCCTGTTAGAAGATCCCCTACAAAGAGCCCTTCCCAAACAACCAAAAAACATATTTCGTAAACCCTGAGATCTTAAAAGCATTCTAGCACCGAGCAAAATTAGATCTTCGAAACAAGAAAACTCGGACAAAGGGCTGTTCGGTCAGGTAGGCAGTTTTAGATGTGGGGTGGCCAATTGTGGCACTTCTAGCCACATGATGCATAGCAAAAAAGACATAGTGGGCTCAGATGGAAAAATCTTCCCCATTCAACATTTCATTAACTGTGGATCTAGATTTGTCATTTATGGATTGATTTGTCCTTGTGGAAAATTATATGTAGGAAGGACCACAAGGACTCTCAGAACCCAGTTTGGAGAACACAAGAGGAATGTGCTTAATAAATCTGACCACCATTCGGTCCCTAGACACTTCCTTCAGTATCACAGTGAGCTACTACACCAGCAGGGGGCCATCCCTGTGTTGTCCTTGTGTTTGGTATGCCTAGCGTCCTCACTTATTGGTCAAGATCTGATGATTGGCTGTGTCCTTCAATGAACGGAAGAGAAAGGGATCTAATTAGGGCTATAAGCTGGTCTGAAAGACATGCAACATCTGGATAAGTGCAGGGTCTGTTATGCATTATGGTGGTTAGTTAATGTCATCTTCATGACATGTTCATTTTAGCAAACCCTGTTGACATTTAATCGTATGCTGTGTAACTGCCTGGAGCAACTATTGGTTTTCTAATAAAAGAGTCTGACTCTGCTTTCATTCTCACAGTATAAGTAATGGTTTTTATTATGGCTAAATGCCGGCCGTAAGGAATTGCACATTCAGAAAATGTCATGCTGGTGAACAGCAAACCTTTCTTGAGAACAATATGTATTTCAGGGGTAGGCAACCTTACAACACAGGAGGGATCCAAATTTATTGGTCCTCTCCAAAGAATTTCCTGGTAGGGAGGGACCCCAATAGTCCCATGTCCTTTGCTGGGGTGCTTCTGGTTGAGAACAGCAAGCGGTAAGGTATCTAGTCACTGGAATACACTCTCTGTGCATTTTTGAAGCATTGTTTTCAAAACTACCATTTACCCTTTCAACAAAATCATTGTCTTCTTTAGTGTCAGGAGGATAACAGTGCTGCCTTTCCGTCTGCCCATCACTTTCAACAACTTCCTGGATTCCCAATGTTGTGTCTCTTTCCCTGCTGCTTGATGTAATGCAATTTCGATTTCTCAAAACCACATATCCCATGTATGCAATGATGATGTTACATTGTGGGAAGTTTAGATATTGAGTTGTAGTTCAGAAGGCAGGCTCAATTAGAGTGATGGCACAAGGAAGGTCATATTCACAGGGTTGAGTGAAATGGTGTCATTGCATCGGGGAAGTCCATCCTATGAGCATCTTCAATACCTAAGTTTACAAATGTCTAGATGCATATGGTTATTAGGAGTGGGATAGAACTTATGGAAATGTAATATAGAAATATAGATTTATTTTTAGTCTTTGACCATAGATACCCTTTAATAAATGTAAAAGGGCAACCTTTCATGCTCCTGTACTACAGTGCACACCACCTCAGCTAGATAACAGTGTTTTCTGTGTCCTATAGCATGTCCCCAACCTTCACCCTTGTTTGTAGTCTCTGACCATCTCCTCTATTATATCCACAGTTTCTGGCCATCTCATGCAGTATGTCTGTAGCCAATGATCATCTCCTGTAGCATGTCCGCAGCCTCTGACCATCTCCTGTAGTATGTCCGCAGCCTCTGACCATCTCCAGTAGTATGTCCGCAGCCTCTGGCCATCTCCTGAGGTATGTCCGCAGCCTCTGGCCATCTCCTCCAGTATGTCTGCAGCTTCTGACTATCTCCTGTAGCATGTCCGCAGCCTCTGACCATCTCCTGTAGTATGGCTGGAGCCTGTGACTAACTCCTGTAGTATGTCCAGAGCCTCTGACTATCTCCTGTAGCATGTCTGCAGGCTCTGACCATCTTCTGTAGCATGTCTGCAGACTCTGAGCATCTCCTGTAGTATGTCTGCAGACTCCTGTAATATGTCTGCAGACTCTGACCATCTCCTGTAGTATGTCTGCAGCCTTGGACCATCTCCTGTAGCATGTCCACAGTCTTTGACCAACACCTGTAATCTCTGACTGTAGCGTTATATACACTAAATATAATGTTCGGCCCTTTGGTGCGGTCAGTTTAAATAGAAACAACCATAAAGGAAATAAAAAAACAAATCTTTTTGTAAAACATATATTTATTTTCCAGACAGACAGGTTTGCAATGCCCGTGGGAAAGATACCTTAAAATACCTTTTATAGAATAGTAAAGTAAAAAGCTTTTACAGTAGAGTCCATGGCTTGAGAGCCGATCACTCAGCATGAAAACACTGTAAAGTAAGAAGAGACAAAATCAGAAAATGACTTTATTCTGCATTTTCCAGCTATTTCTGTGTTGACATGTAATCACTGTAGGAAGTTCCAGTTACAAGGTCAGTAGCACACAAGTCAACAGAATGGACTAACTGCACATCAAATGTTTTAAAACCAAATTTCAGGATCCTAAAACATTGTTGACTCTGGTTCCTGTCTGCACTTTGCACATCTTTTTTGCCCCTTTACCTACCTGCAAAAGTGTTTTGAAATGGTGATCACATGACCACCGCACTACTTGCAGTCTGCCATCTAGCAATGAGCTGTGGGCAAAACAGAATGGCGCACACACACTGCACACAGCTGTGTACTGCTGCTATGGATCTGCAAATCCCAGCATGCACTGCTGCTTCCCAGCTGCTGGGTGCATGGTGATGTAATATCTGTAAAAAATAAATCAAGGCAACTGGACTTGCTGTATTTTTCTTGAAGATGTTTTGCTGGTCATCCAACTAGCTTTCTCAATTTAGAATTGACAAAGGTAGTCAAATGACCAGTGAAGCATCTTCAAGAAAAATACAGCAAGTCCAGTTGCCTTGATTTATTTTTTACAGATATACCATGGATATACCTGTATGAATAAGAACCTTCAGACACATGGTGATGTAATGTGTATGGGTTTGGCCATGAGCAGTATATGTGGCTACCCGTTACGCCCCTATTGTACGCGGACTGCCTGATTACAACGCCTTATAGATTCAGTCTTCTTAGGTGTCCATGTTTCTCTGAGTACAGTTCATCTGTAGCACTATAGAAAATGATATACTGCATAGAAGGGTAATGGGTCGGTACAGCCCAACAATCTCACCATTTAGTATCCCAGACTTGAGATTTCAGAACAATCCATTTACTTGCTCTGTGTCAGGATCCAGATCAATGTCATAGAAGCACGGCCTAGTTGGGAGCCCGGGCATTGTACTCATCTAGAAAACACGAGCAGAGGGTTAATGTCATTTGCATGTGTTATTGAAGATTTATCGTGCATTCTCGTAAACATTTTTAATCTAATGAACACAAGCTATAATAAAATCAGGTCTTTATTGTGTTATTGCTCCTAGTGATGCCACAAGCCTTCCTTCTTCTATTAGCATATCTACAAACATCTGCACTCAAAAGCATCTCTTAACCCATTGAGCAGATGCGTGAGAAATGAATCACCAACGCAGGTCTGTAGCTTCTGCATCCCTTGGATCCCCTAGTTCTCTCCTCCATGCTGGGAGCTGGTGTTTCATCAGCTCTGGGTCCCCTTCGATCCCTGCTGCTCTCCCTCCGCCTATAGGAAAAGGCAGTGGGGTTCGGAGGGGACACAGAGCCGATTCCCCTGCTGGCGCCCAGTGGGGAGGAAAAAAGCTGTCAGGAGGCTGAGCAGGGTGGTGCGGGATGATCAGCAAAATTGTGAAATATTTGCCGATTGTTCCCTGTAATATTCAAAAATCACTACGATGTTTGTAAAAAACTGAGGACATAGTATTCAGACACTGTGTCCCCAATTATGAATGAACAGGAAATGTTCTACATTACTTCCTGGTCATTCATAATTGTGGACACAGTATCTTTTTACCATCTCCTTGATTTATGAATGAACAGGAAGCCTCTGTAATGAGTGCTCGCTGTTCATTAAGTGATAGGGCTGCAGATAAAGAGATTGAGGACCGTGTCCTCAATCTCTTTTTCTATTTTAAAAGGGAAATATCAGGGGTCTGTTTAGACCTCTGATTTTTCCAAAAATCCCCTAACAGTAAAGTAAAAAAATGAATAAATAAAAAATAAATAAAATGATTAAAAAATTATTTAAGAAATCATAAAAAATGAAACAAAGTTGCTTGCGGTACTGCAATGACCTGCGTTCCAGTGCGATTGCAAAAAAATTGTGCCTGCAGTTTTATTCTGAAGTAAAAATTATCGCCCAACTAATTGATTATGAAAATAATTGTTAGTTGCAGCGCTAAAGTTGACACATTTCCTTACAAAGCTTACCAATGAAATTAAGAAACCCTTCAGTAGTCAGCCTTGTCTGTGGCTGAAATGGACACAGATCAGGAAATGTTAAATTTAAAGGGTTATGCACTAAGCTCTTTCCTTGTATATGTGTTGCTTTCATTAGAGTTGACATTAATAAGTGATGTCCCAGCACTCCATATAGAACTGCTAGAAATATGTCAAAGCTACACAGCCCCTATGACCAGAATATTCTACTGACGAGCATTAATTTAGTTGCCATAGTGACCCTGTACCATGTACATTACCAGCCTTTCAAAGTATCTCAGCTTTTAAAGGTCATATTGACATATAAATATTACCCTCTTACCGTTCCAACTAATGGATATAGAAACCCAGCTCCAATGCTGGCTCTGATGTCACGGATGGGCAAAACAAATCCTTTCGGGGCACCTTTCAGCTCCGGGTTATGGGACAAGGAGAGATGCGTTTTAGCCATGCAGATTGGCAGATTAGAAAAGCCCTTCAGATAGAAGTATAGAAAGCAAGGTTAATAAAAAGGTTAACAATTCTACACATTATCGTAAATCCGGCGAGTGTGCTTTCCTGACCAATCGTTGTTGTTTATCTTGCACGAAGACAGTCTGATTAGCACACAAAAAGACACATTTGCACATTACAAACTTGGTGTCATACCTGACCTCTATTTTCTGTCTCTGGATGGTTGTATTGAAAACATAAGCATTATGGTAGAAGAATGTACAAATTTCAGTTCAAAGCACCTGCACTCGCTTGTTCCTGAGTAAAGTGCCATCAGAATGTTTGTGCAGGCACTCAGAGGTTACCTTGCTGGGCACCTTAGGAGCTCCAAAACCCAAAACATTATTAATCTAGGGAGTTGGGGCTTGTTCCCACCTTCTCCTACCTGGGCTTCATGACTGGCACGTCAATGTGACAAGCTACCTCGATGACAAATCATGAGGCACAGGAGGGTGCAGAGTCAAACAAAGACTTTCTAGTTAAATGTTGTTATTTGCATTTTGGAGCATCCAAGGGTTTGGGGCTTATGGGGTTTCTAGAAAGTAAGCACTGGGTGCCTGTGACAGCATCTTGATGACACTATGCACAGGACAAAAACAGGGTCACTTTAATGCTGAATTCTAGGCAGAGGAAAAAAACAAACCAGAAAAATAGCACCTGTTATGTATTAAGTGAAACAAATCCAATTTATATTTAGTTGCAACTAATGCAAATAATTAAATTTGTTTTGGTAGCAGCCCCCTGTGAATCCTTGTACAGCAGCGATTACACTGGGAAAGGGACGGGGCAGAACATGAACCATTAAAATGTCCTGTCCTGCTATCAGAAAGAGAGAAGGGCTTACAAGCCCCCTATGTGATAGCATACTAGTAATGACAGGTAATCTTTAAGGCGACACTAGGGATCTATCAGTCCCCTAGAGTTACCATTTCACTCCAAAGAAGCTATTGGAGTGCAGATTGCATTCCAATAGCTTCTTGCCCTGCTTCTGCAGCCATGACAGCTGAGGGACCGGAAATGATGCAATCGGCATTGCTTCCGGTCCCCTTCTCCGCCGATACCCGTGATGCCAGTCCTGGCCCCGCAACATGGGCAGCGGAGCCTGTGAAAGCAAGGCAGGGGGGTGCGCACTACACTGACCCCTGGAAGCGGTTTGGTGGCAGCTCAGTCGCCAGAATCGCTTCCAGTGTAAAGCCGACAGAGGGCTTTACACATGTACACAGAGTCCCGGTGGTTATAGCCGCCGGGAGTCTGTTTGAAAGGGATCCGCTACCAGCAAAAGGGTTAAAGGGATAAAACATGGTGAAATGTGCATGTATTGCAGAGTGGTACTGCATTTCTAAAAAAAATTTGCCCTAACGTACACTTAAGTGTCATAAAACCTATGATTCCATTCAAAAGATATACGCTGAAAACTAATAAGTGCCAGTTGTAATTTTGAAGACTGGTGACCTAGCTACTGAGATTCAATACAGGTGAAACTCGAATAATTAGAATATCGTGCAAAGTTCATTTACAGTCCTAAGAAAGCACATAAGTTGTAACGTTAATGATAGATCTGCATTGTGTATTAGAAAGAAACCTTTAAAATTTTATTCTGAGTTTAATACAACAGAAATATAAGTGCTTCCTAAATCTTATGAAGTACCCCCGGAGGCACAAGTAATACTGGTGGAGAGACTGTGCTCGCACTTACCTGCTTAGTGTATAAATCAGCCTTTTTCTGTGCCTCAGGGAGAAGCTCAATATCATCAGCACCATATATCTTCTGTGCAATTATCCTGATCTTATCAGCAATAGGAAGCTAGGAAGAAAAACACATTAATGTGACTCAACTCCGTCTGTTATTCATGTAACAAGAAAAGTGCATTTCTAGTGAGCACATAGGTTGAGTTATAGCTACAGCGTTTTCTTTAAAGGATAAATGTGCTTTTTGTATACTTATCCTTCTCAAAGTGTTTTTTTTTTCTAGCAGAACACAAACCTAAACTGCTCCTCCCCAATGTTGTTTGCTGTTCCGGGCTCCGCACAGCAACTCTTCAGTATCTCTGAAGAGTGCACTTATCCTTTAAAGCGTATTTCCACGTTTGCAGCCCAATTAGGATAACAACTATTTATACTTGTTACATGTTCCCATTAACATAGCATTACTTAGAGTAGTATTAAGGTCTGGGGTTTTTTTACCTTAATGCATTCTCTGTATTAGGGAAAAAACAGCCCAGGACCTTTTTTTACCCCAGTCCTCCCCAGTTTCCCCCACACTTACCTCTTAGCTGCACTCACCCCCGCCGCCGGTCCCGAAGTGATCCTCCGTACCCTGAACTTCCGGGTTGCGGGGGAGGATACTGATGGCAGAAGGAGCCTTAGGCTCCTTCTGTCATCAAAGAAGGAAGGGGCGTGGCCTGCCACAGGGCTGTGTGTGTCTATGGACGCACACAGCCGCTGCGGGGACGAGTGCCTCCATTAGAACGATGGTGGCATCCGTGCAGGGTGCGGGGGGAAGAGCATGGCGGGGACACACTAGAAAACGAGGAAAGAAGTACTTAAAAAAAAAAAAATTGGGCTTTAATATCACTTAAAAATTTTTTTTACTTGCTCTTTTCTAAAAACTCCAAAACTGAGGTTTTTCCCTGCTATGTAATGTTAAAGGGTAAGTTCACTTTCCCAAGTGAATTTGGGAAAATGGAATTGCCCCCTCCAAACACCCCCAATACTTACCTTTGCTGTTGTAAGAAAATGACACGAAATATGATTTTTTTATGTCATATTCTTTTTCTCGAAGCATAGGGTGGAAAAGTCCAATAATAGATGATTGTTTCCGTTGTTGCATAAAGTTCAGAATGTGTTTAATTTAAAGTTACAAAATATTACAGATATGGTATATCTTACAGAATGAGTCTATAAGATGCTTGATGATTACAAAATATAGTATATCTTACAGCAGAAATCTATAAGATGCTTAAGAAACGTGTCTTTAGTTAGTAAGTAAAAATAGTCCTAACAGGTGTCTGTCTATTCAATGTGAGTGTGGGTGTGTCTGTGTGATGCTGTGCGTGTGTGTGTGTCTGTAGTGTGAATGAGTGTGTGAGTGTGTGTGTGTGTGAATGTGTCCCTTGAAGGATCATCCCTCATCCTTTTATCCATGCTTTTACTTTAAAATAACCTATGTGATGTTTACCTTAAAAGTCTTTATGATTAGCATAAGGGAGTGCCATACTCTAGTAGCTGAGTCATGTGTTCTCCTTGTATCCCATTTTGGGCATCGTAGTCTTCTTTGAACATTCCCAACAACTGTTTCAACTATACTTAGGTCTGCCTGTCAGGCTTACTGATTGATTACCAATTCTAAACTAAAAATCAGCAGCACCAGTCAAACGGCATCTCCAAACTTGGATAGATTAAAATATAGAAAATCAATCATCATTTAAGGTTCACACATACATATTTCAATACATCTGGTTTTATGGTTTTAACAGCTGTTCTTTTAAATAGTAATATCTAGATTTGCAAAAGTATTTGGTGATTCCAAAGTGGATTTATATCCTTTGTGGCTATTGAGGAATTATTTGCATGAACGTTTTTGTGTCCTGAGTTCAGCTATGTGGGTGTCCCACCGCAATCCTGACCAGTAAGGCCCTTGTGAAACTGGGTGCTGAAATGACTGCGGATGGTGGCGCTGTAATCCAAGTTATTGAGTATGTCACCAGCACACTGAGGAGCTTAGTTCAAAACGCCTTTATTGACATTTAAACATTATGGTCAAACAAACAGCAATGTTTTGGGACCATGAAAGGCCCCTTCATTAGGCATAATATCATGTCTGATGAAGGGGGTGGTATACCACCTGAGGTCACTGACCAGAAACAAAATCAACAGACAGCAATTGACCTTACCTCCAAATCGTAAAGTAGTTTAAACTCGCTAGGCGATACTGATGCTGTCTGTACGGCCTTAGCCAGATCCATGGCACCCTTACCACCTTCTGCCCAGTGAGTGCACTTTACAGCATCAAACGCTCCAGCTCCCTTGGCAAGACAACAGAGCAGCTCCAGCTCAGCGGGTGTGTCTGTTCTGTGTGTAAAAATATGATAACAATATAAATAATACAGAAAATGATAAACTTCATATCCTTAGAAAGATTTATTAAAAGAAACAAACTTTTTTTCTTACAATCCTGTTGCCTGCTAGTCGGTGGCACGGAGGGGCTTTATGCTGTGCCGACCACATATATATGTGTACAGTCGACGTCACTGTCTTGTGCTGGGAGCTCACTCAATTGCCTTCTCCCAACGTTGTGACCGAGATGTCATCGACAGCTCCCTGTCACTGTTTACAATTGGGAGCTGGTGGAATGGGCTCCTGGTCCTGACTACTGTGACAGCCAATGACAGCGATCAAATGGTCTGGAAGCCCAGCAAACATCTCCAGTGTGAACAACCCCTTAAAGGGGTGGCAGCAAGAGGTTAACGAGAGATCTTTTAAAAAAAAAATTATTATTACAATCTCAGTGGTAAGGCTTATGTACACTCATTCTACTCCTATCAGCTTTTACTCACACATGGTCCCCCGCTGTGTGAAGCTAAGCCTAAAGCCGGGTAAACATGTATCCAATATTGGCTGGTTCCTGATGAACTAGCCAAAATTTTCACAGTGGGCGCTGCTGGCGGCACCCGGCATTCCTCGAACAGCTGATTAAGGAAGCAGGTTGGAAAATTCTCGGACATGTCAGCTACAAGCTCCGTTTGGGTATTCTGACAGCGGCCTATCTGCCAATCCCAATTATAGCAACAGAAGCTCAGAACTGCAACATGCAACAGACCTGAAACCATTCATTGGTAAATGTGATAAACCCTTGCATGACCAGGGGTCATTAAAACGGAGATGCCCAGACCAAATTTAGTAGTGGCAGTAGGCATTGGTTAATTTGACCATAACTCTAATTTGCTTACCTAAATTTTTCTTTTGCTGTATCCTAAGGACATATACGGCTTTTCTTTGACACACTGTTTTAATAAATGTCCCGCTTATGTTTTTATTACACAACTGGCAATGTTTAGAAAGTCAGTGCTTCTGCAGAGTTTTTCTTTTGGAGCTCCAGCGGCTTCATAATGCATTGAAGGTAAAGAACAAACATCATATGGTGCCTGATATTAGGATGCAGCATTGCCAAGATTATTTTTACCACCGTACAGGGTTCCTTCAATCATGGCTATTTAATCAGCTTATTTTCTCTATACAGTGAAGCTACAAAGATCGATTCCAGAGCGCTGACATCAAATGTACATTAAAAATAATGAACCGAAAAAGCCTTCTTACTTGAAAACATTGACGGCAACCACCACGGGGACACCAAACATGACGGCATTCTGGATTTGCTTAGTAAGATTACTACAGCCTTTCTCCAGCAGCTCCAAATTCTGCAGACAGAAACGTGACAATAATAATATATCGCAAGCCTTCTCAGTGGAATTTTCCATAAAACACAAATCGGTGGGAAAAAAAGGACATGAGCCACCTTTAAAGAGAACTGGTCACCAATGGTCTTTCATAAAACAGAATAGTCAGTAAGTATAAAACCTAACAGAATGTGTGTATCATAAAAAATGTCCTTGCTTTCATCTTTTTTTATATTCTTTAGATGCATCTCAGTGTTATATCTAGTTATGAGGCTGGGCTTGGTGTGAACCCAGTTTGGCCAAGCCCATTCAAAGCTGTGACTGCCAACCCTTCCTCCTGACCTAATCAGTTGCAGAAAGGGGTATTTCCCGTTCCACAGCTACACATTACAAAGTGGTGTGGAATACCCTTGCTGTCACTGATTGGGTCGGGAGGAACGTGTGTCAGTCACAGTGTTGAGTGGGCTTGGGCGAACTGGGTTCACACCAAGCCCAGTCTTAACTTTACTGATCTCCTGCAACCACTTGCACTCCAGCAATGGCTGCATGGCATTTCCAGTAGGGCTGCAACAACGAATCGATGATGAGAATAGTTGGCAACTATTCTCATCATCCATTATTTCATTGGGGAAGGGGAGAGAAAAAGAGGGAGGGAATCAAAGGGCGAGAGAGCGAGATATTTTTTTTTATACAACCAATCGATTAGTTGAAAAAATAATCAGGCAACTAATCGATTATGAAAATAATCTTCAGCTGCAGCCCTAATTTCAAGGATGGTTTTTCTGATGGTGACTACAGTGGACCATGTCTGTTTAATGTGCATCAGTACAACCACTTGTAGTCTCCTTTGGGGGATTAAGTGACAGGGGGGCACTGCAAGCAAATAGCTGGGAGACCAGGGCAGATTGTTGTCACTGTATAACAGGAAATGTCTGAACAAGGACCTTCAAGGCATGGCGGATGCAGTTACTTTACTCCTAACCAATATTTATTCCAAGCCAGTAAATTTGTTTGGAACTAGAGACCGCATACAGAAAAATAGGGAAGGAGATTTCCTTGTTTTTAATTCTGCCAAGGTGGTGGAGCACAAGAGAGAGGCGCAGAACAAACGACACAAAGCAGGAGTTTGCACAACTAAGTTTTGGACACTTGCGTACGTGTGAAGAATGCCAAGTTTTCCAGGTGCTAGAAATCTTTAACACGTTTTGAAAAGTATATTTATGACAATAGACACCCTTTTTTATCTAAAATGCACATTATTCTTCATCTGCAGCAAGGTCTGTCTGCCGTCATACTCAAGCTGACAAAGACAAAATTACCGGCAAGACTTCGGATGCACAAACAATAACTGACTAGTTTGTGTACAGGATCATTTATCAATATTTAAAAAAGCAAAAGACTCACTGCTCCAATTCCACCAGACTGCAGACCAATACAGACATCAGGTGCAGGCTGTAGTGTGCTCCCACTCATCAAACAATATCTCTCCAATCAAATCCAACTTTATTGTTATAAATTCCACGCAAAGTTTAAAATACAAGGTATACACCACCACCATAGTATCCCTCCCACGTGTTTCACCACCTGGGCTTAATCATAGAGGTGGACCTTGGTTTTGTGCGGCTGATTGGAGAGATACAGGATCATTTATCATTATATTTATCCAATTTCTGTCTCCAACAAGAGAAATAATACTGAAATGTCTACATATTTAGGGGTATAGAGAAAAAAAAGGAGAGGGAAATGTCTTCTGCAAGCTTTGTACAAAGGAGTCTGCTTTGCACTCTACTGTATTCACTGATCAATGGATGGAGCTCCGTGCCCAGAGCTGTCAACCTCTTTCTATGAGCCTAGGCAGTCATGGACACATCCCTGGGCAGTCCTCCAGACTAAGGGCCCGTTCACACCACATCAGATCATCTCCAGACCAGACCAGATTGTTTCCGGACCCAAAATGCATCCTAATGTATCCCTACGCTATTTCTGGCCTCACAGTGGGCGCAGTCCATTCCAGAAAAATACTACATGTCTAATTTTTTCTGGTCTGGAAACACATACAAACACACTGGACCGCACCTGAAAGCCCATTTTAAGCTGAAAAATAAAAACAGCTCAGGAACGCGGCAAAATCGCTGTAATAACGTGACAAAACGCAATGCACCGCGTTCCAGAACAGTCAGAAACATTAAAGGCTGAGAAATTCTGGTCTACACAGCAGTATGGGTACTGAAACAGAATCAATCCAATGGTATGTGAGATGCAATGCAGAGCTCTCTGGTCCCATACCAGTATCTCTATCAGTCTTAACACAGTACAGATCAGTACAAAGAGATATATGAACCATTCATTTCCAGCAAGGTCCCTGCTTAATTCAATATGCATCATTAGTACTATAATTATTCTCATGGTCAGATAATATTATATCTGGCACTGAAAGCTTAAAGGGAGTTAAAAAAATAATTTTCTTATTCCTCGCTCTTCTATAGGACTTTCCGGTTTATGGGCGGGCCCTCACCATCCTCAAGGACAATGCGGGGTATTGGCCCTACATTGAACTTGATGATACTTGATGACATCATTGTTTGACTTCCTAGCCAGCTGGCTGCTAAACTGATTCCTGAAGCCTTGCTCCCCCACCGCTCTGGCGGTATAAGGTCCTGTGAGTCATCATGTATTACACTGTATTGGACGTAAGGACGCTGAGGGATATTCCATCGCTGGAGCGGAGCAGGAGACAGGCTCCAGGGTCCATTCTAGCAACTTCGAGGTTCAGGTAAGTATATCTTTATTACTTTCATCCCTAGATGGAAACGAGCACATAACCCTTACAGTGCAGGGGTATCACGCTGCAAGGGTTAAGAATATTTATGAACATTTTCATTTAAAAATATTTATGCCTGGAGTTCTTCTTTAAGTATCCTTTCACTCAGGGAGCAATATCTTTTTGGGATGGGATCTTTTTTCTCCTCTTTTTGGACCAGAGGCATGGGACCAATTACAATGTGTATCAGTAATGTTGGGTTTAGTGTGGTATTTTTGAAGCGGCTGGTTTCGTTTTGAGATTTTTTCTTTTGTTATTGTGTTTGTCGGAAAAACAGTTCTCTCTAAATAAAATATGGATTAATAAAATATTTATTATTATTATTTTTCGGACAAAAAAAAGAAAAACACAATCCGGCCCTGGTCAGTTATAAATGGCAGAGATTTTTTAAATCAAACTTCATTGCAAAGTCCTAACTGCTACCACTTGTATAGGATGGATTCACTTCCTACTTCCTCAGTGGGGGGTCTACCGGGTATAATCACATGATCAAGTGTCGTAATAACAGACCTAATTATATTTTTTTTCATTCAACTTGCACTCTGAGCGGAAAAAAATATATAACAGATTCATCCATCCAGGCTAAGCAGTGTGGATGGATGAATCTCCCACTGGGCTACTGTATTCTGACAGCCCATTGTCACTATCAACAAGAACCGGCTAAAATTTGCTCAGTGTACGGCAAGCTTTACCATTGGGAACAGCAGTGAGCCAATAACATGAAATACAATACAATAGATCTGTATGTCAACAGAGTACAAAACACTCACACGCAAAGAAACCATGTTTGAATTTTTTGCCACTTTTTGAAAATCGTAGGAGGCTGCAGATTAATCTAGCAAGATAACTTTTATTAAAAATAAATTACAATAAGTTAATGTAGCATTGATATATGTCATTTCTTTTAACGAAAGTAGAGCTACCCTTTAAGGACCTTTAGGCCCCTTTCACATCTAGCGACTTAATGCGCGATTTCGCCGTGCGACATCGCGAGAAGTCGCCGGCTAATGATAGTCAATGGAGCTGTCTTAGCTGCATGTCGCGGTTGCAAGTCGCTTCTACAGGACCCTTTTTTCGGCGGATTTTGCTTTTTTTCTATGGAGCCCGACGGAGAAGGTCGCGCTACCGTCGCTGGAAAGTCGCGCTATCCCGGACGCTGCAAAGGTATGTCGCTACATGTGAATGGGGCCTTAAGGGACACTAAACTCGGGTTAAATTCTAGAAATGCATTCAAGTAACCTATTAACAAAAATATATCTTATTTGTGTATCACTTGGCTCTAGATCTTCAAATCATCTCTGAATTAATTCTGACGCTGTCCTTCCTTCTGGAGGGTGGCTACTTTTGTTCCCCATGGTCCCTGTGTGTATTGTAAACTAGTCACCGCTCCAAGCTCACTCCCAGAATGGACTACAATCTCAATACAAATTAGTAAACTAAACGTGACTGAAATTGTAGCCCATCACAGGAGTGGTGGCTACTTTACAACACACACAGGGACCATGGGGAACAAAAGTAGCCACCGTCCAGAAGGAAGGACCGTGTCAGCACCAATTCAGAGATGATTTGAGGATCTACAGCCGAGTGATACACAAACAAGATACATTTTTGTTAATAATTAAGCTACTTGAATGCATTTTTAAGATTTAACTCCTGAGTCACTTTAAAAAGCCCTAGGTTTGCAACACCTGAAGTACAGCAAGGAACGGACAAGGAATTACGGTACAGCCTGTTAAGGGATGGTTAATGCTTCATTCATCCGCATGAAACTGATTTGAATACAGCTCTTGTATCAGGGCAAACATAATGGAACAGCTGGAATGCTATTTAGCGCTGAATGCAAGAGAATGACTAAAACCTTTGCTGGTCTATTTATAGAGAATGAATGGAGCACCATAAAAAAACATGTACTTATTAGCTCACCTCTTCAGTATACTCCTTAGGTAGAGGAACACCAGCGGTGACCTGAGTGAAAGACACACTTAAATGTCAGTGTATTGAGTTATCTGCCATCTGTTGCCTTCATGCAATAACAATAAGTATTCTATCCATTTTGTAACCTAAAATTTTGCATTTTGCTTTTTAAATCCTCTTGTACTTTGTCCTATAACACCTAAGGTGGGCTGAAGACTAGGACATTAAAGGGCATTTCCATTTTACATACAAAGCCTCCTTTTTCTTTGCACTACTCTGGGTAATTCATGGCATTCATGGATCCCCACCTTCCATAGTTCCTTTTGTGAACTATAGACTGAATTCTTAGATACTTTGTGGCCATATTGAAGTGCCAGATGCCATGAGCAGGAAGCAAAGTGGGCACAATCTAAAATTACAGCTTTAAAAAAAAAAAAAAAGCTGCAAAGGAGGGTTACCCCTCTGGGTATTACATGGACAGGAATAATATTAGACCCAAAAAGCTCATTCGGACACAAAGGGAACTGACAACTACTGTTTCTGCTGTAGGCCACTGGGCCTCTTCCCATGCATATACTGTACGTCACATTCTCCTCTTATTCTAATTGAAAGTATGTACTCCAGCAGGATGAGTGGAGTGCAGACCTTCTATTGGAATGAATGGAGATCGCAGCACACGTACTCGAGAAAACCCAAACCCTGCGGTGAAGAATCTCAAAAAGAGACCATGTGGCACTAAGCACACAGCAAAGATCCCGGGCAAACCATGGACAGGCAAGTATATCACTTTCAAGGGCTGTTGCGGATAGGCATTGCAGCCCAATAAACATATTAAGTGCACTAAAAGTGGACTAACATTTTAATTGTGCACACTGGCTGACAATTTATTCAATGTACAATTTTACGACAAGCGGCTTCGTCCAATCTTTGATCGTCCAGCCACTTATGTAGTTCTGTTAAAATGCATGCCGGGTACAAAGGGACGAGTCTACAGTATATGTAAATGATCTATAATGTCTAATTCCTATGAAACGTCAAAGCCCTTTTCACATGAGAGTGTAACACTTACAGTTGGGCCTCCTCCATGCATTTTTAAAGCTCGGACTGTAGCCACCAAAACCACCACGCGGGGGCACAGGCCAGAATATCTGCACTTGATATTGAAAAATTTTTCCATGCCAATGTCTGCTCCAAAGCCGGCTTCTGTCACTGCAAACACAAAGTTACACAGAGATGATTATGAACCTGCAATCAATCGGACAATCGTCTACTGTATGTAAAGGCAACCTACCTACAAATCCATCTGGACCAACCAGCTTCAGGGCAATTTTATCAGCCAGTATGGAGGAGTTTCCGTGAGCAATGTTAGCAAAAGGTCCGGCATGAACAAACACAGGATTTCCCTGGAAAGGAGAACATGACCATGAAAAGGGTTTCGTCAGAGAAGGAAAAAGCCAACTCAATAGAGTAAAATGTCACAATGGCAGGACTTACCTCTAATGTCTGCATCAGGTTTGGCTTTATGGCATCTTTCATCAGTACAGCCAGAGCACCACTCACTCCCTGGGAAAAATGAACAGGCCACTTATTTACTTGCCGTATTATATATATATTTTTTAAAAGCATGACCACTAAAAAACTGATGTTGGAGAAATAATTTACCGGACTCTCATGCATTCTCTTTTTGAGATCTGTTCGCTTAATTCTCAGGTCTAAACACCTGCTCTGGTCATTATAAGGGGTTCCCACTCTCCCCCCTTAAATTTATATAAGAGAGTAGTAAAGAAGGAGGGTCTAATACACACAAAAATGGGAAAGAATACCCAAAACGTCCAGGTGGACAGGAACAGAGTTGGAATCATGAGAAATCCCACTGATACAGTATTCAAGTCATAAAATAAGACAGGAGCTGACTCAATCCACTAGGTTTCACCAAAACTTGTTTGATTTTTCTTAAATGAAGCCGCCAAAAAGTGACACTTC
Source organism: Nanorana parkeri (assembly GCF_000935625.1). Taxonomy (NCBI): domain Eukaryota; kingdom Metazoa; phylum Chordata; class Amphibia; order Anura; family Dicroglossidae; genus Nanorana; species Nanorana parkeri. The sequence continues at coordinate 1,133,803 of NW_017306280.1, read as the reverse complement.
AGTCCCCCCCCTGGATTTTGGCGAGTCATTGGCCTCATATAGTAGAGAGATTTCCTGACATCTACGTTTGTGAGACAGGATGCCAGTATAGCTACTTATATATGCTGACATGAACCCCAAAGTCTATATAATAAATTATTCAGTTACAGAAATGCTGTTAATAAAATCTCCCTTTGTTCCTGCCTCATTTACCAACAGAAAACTGAATGTAGAATACACCTACATCGAAATTATTATTATTATATAGGATTTATATAGCGCCAATAGTTTGCACAGCGCTTTACAATATAAGGAAGACATTACAGTCACAATACAATTCAAGACAAGATGGTAAGGAGGGCCCTGCCCCTGACATATTAATTAATAGCCGTAAAAAGTCTGATACATGGCATAGAGATGAATGTAGAACTTTAAAAAGAAAAAGCAAAGTCAAGTCCTTCAATTAAATAACCAAAAGAGTGATGTGTCTTACCAAGTCCTCTGTGGTAACTGGATGTCCTTGTTTGCTGGTGGCCACCACCATCTTGCCCAGGCGTTCCCTCATGTCACTTAAAGAATTTGTAAGGGCCAAAACAGCCATAATTTCACTGGCTACGGCGATGTCAAACTGAGCCTGCATATAAGGGTGAGCAGAAACCATAAAAATAAAAAAGTAAAGAGATACGAATATACATATACACATAATATTTAAAGATAAAAATGTATTTGAAACTCTTCAACATGATTGCTTTTACTTTAAGGGGTGGTTAACAGTAGATTAGTGTGATGCCAGCCACAGTATTATCACAGCCTGTGCTTTATGAATGGCAGAGTACAAATGGGGCAGAGACAAGACACCATCACTGGTGTTGGAATTACATCTATCCCTGCCCTCGTGTGACAGCACCAGGTGCCTGAGCAGCCAAGCGATGGTGTTATCATGTGGTAGGGAGGAAAGTGATGCCCTTGCTATCCCATAGCTGGAAGTCTAGGGGTTTTCCCTCAACTTCTGATGATTTGAGAGATAAGGGAAGGTATGTGCTGCCACTGTTATTTAAGTTATGGGAAAATCTACTATATAGCTAGAACAAAAGATGATATGTCTGCCTCATTATTGTTTGAGAGAAAAACCCCAAATGACACATTTAACTACCAAGATTGAATAAAAACAGACCGTCTACATAGGTTAGTTGACACTAAGATACATTACCGTACGAGTAAAACCCTTTTCTGTTGGGGCTTGGCCAATTGTAATCTTTCTTAGGAATCGATCATTTGTGTCCATTACTGTAAATAAAGAAAAAAAAGGCCATCTATATTATTTGTATATACACAACATAATATATCCAATGCACGTGTGTTGTCAATCTCTAACAAGGTGGTATGATTAAGATCAATATTAAACATCTCATCCTCCAGCTACCCACCAGCAACACTTGATTCACTGTATTTCAGCCATTAGCTACACATGTGGCAATAAATGTAGTGAAAAATATAGCAAAGTTACACACGGATGTTAGATGACTATCATCTGGCACCCGTCATTTTAATGGATCAGATAAAAACTGCACTGTTTATGGCAGGCAAATCAGTGTCACATGCCTTTAAATTGTGTAAGGGAAATCTTTAAAAAGAACATGCTGACTCTGCTAACCAATAAAGTGGAACTGTGTCCCTACAGTAGGCACATTTCAGCTACTTGCTTGCATCCAAATTATTATTTCCACAGCATCCTGCGAACCCCAAAACCTGGGGCACTTTAATATGCAATTCCTGACCAGAGCTCTGGTCTCCTGCCGTTCCCGTACCTTCCTATTGGCCATTGAATCTGGCCCTGGCATCTGGTAGCCTTCAGGAGGATGTTCTTCCCAGTCTGTTGAGCGGTAGCCAATCAGAATGGCTCCAGCATGAATGATCGATGCAACAGCCTTTGCAGCTCTTTTAACTGTAATGCTGGCCATTAGCAGCATTGATGTCTCATGATTGTTTTAATCAGTTGGATGTTTGAAATGAACACTTGTTGCAATGCAAACACTCAATTTACCTGAATCAATGTGATCACTTCTAATGTAAAAAGGGACTCCAGGAGCCCTTCTTATGCCAGATCCGTGCTCTCCCCAACTTCCGGGGCCTGGTGAAACGCTCGGGTGAACATAGAGTTGCCGCCTTCGCAGACGACTTGATCTTTTTCATCTCTGACCCTTGCTCATCCCTCCCGACTCTTTTGCGGGAGTTGGACCGTTATGCCTCCTTCTCAAACTTTAAGATAAATTTCTCTAAATCATCGGCCTTAAATATTTCCCTTCCTCGAGCGGACTTAGAGCTCTTGCAGTCATCCTTTCCGTTCACTTGGGCGACAGATGCCCTACCCTACCTAGGCACCAATATCGCGGCGGACCCAACAAGACTGTACGAGCTCAATTTTGCACCCCTACTTCAGAAGACCAAGCAAGACCTGTTGTCTTGGCACCTCCTATTGCTCTCTTGGTTTGGCCGCTGTAACGCCATCAAAATGACGACTCTACCAAGAATCCTCTACCTGTTTCAGGCCCTCCCGATCCGCATCCCACCGATTTTCTTTCGTCGAATGCGCCAGATGCTCACGGCTTTTCTATGGTCCCACGCGCCCCCCAGAATCCGCTATAGCACGATAACCCTTCCCAAAAACAGAGGTGGAATTGGCCTTCCGGACTTGGCCAAATACCACAAGGCGACCCATCTTGCCCGAGTATGGGATTGGTGCTGCCACCGGAAAACCAAGCAGTGGGTAAGCATGGAGGAGGAAGACACTAGTTCGGCCTTGGCTGGACTTCCCTGGCTATCTTCACCCATGCCGTCCTCTACTCGCTTGCACCCCACTATCGCACCCACACTCTTGATATCCAGAGCAATCTTTAGTTCCACCGACATCTCTCCCTTCCCCTCGCCGCGGATCCCGGTGCTGGGCGACCCAGACTTTCCTCCTGGTGCTGAGAACCCTCGCCTGTGTCTCCTTCGGGAGGCCAATAAGTTTAGGCTGTGCGACCTACATCTCGCCGGCCGGTGGCTATCAGTGGGAGAACTTAGAGGCTTGACAGACCCTCCTCTTGATCTATGGGGTGATACTCAATTGCGACACTTCCTACTCTCTATACCCCGACACCAGCAGATAACCAGGTTGATGACCCCCTTCGAACAGGTTTGGAAGGACGAGATGCCCACCCGTCATGCCATATCCCTTCTGTACTCCTCACTGATCTCCCCTCCCCCAGACTCATACCCGGAATTTGTGGCCAAATGGGAGAGAGACTTGAACATCACCTTCACATCGGCCCAAAAAGACCGCGTACTACATTTGGCCCACCACACTTCTATGGCCTCCAAGACACAAGAACTGGGATACAAAATAGTTTCCCGGTGGTACAGAGTTCCCACAGTCCTTCATGCCATATACCCCCAGGTCCCATCCACATGCTGGAGATGCCAGAGTGCTCCGGGCACGATGCTACACATATTTTGGTCCTGCCCTCGTTCTGGAGGGGGGTGATCGCCACCATGAAGGACCTGGTAATGGTGGACTTGGCGGACAACCCTGCTGCCTGCTTGCTACATCTGACCCATATGTCCACTGGGAAGTACAAGCGGTCCTTGTCTCGACATCTCCTGAATGCGGCCCGCTCCTGCATACCTCTGTTGTGGAAGCAGTCTTGCTGCCCAACCCTCAAGATGTGGTTCTCCAAGATTGATGAGACGTGTCTCATGGAAGACCTGACTTCTTCGATACGGAACACTGAGGAACTCTTCAGATCCACCTGGAGGCCCTGGACCGCATTTCAGGGTTCAGATGCCTACCAACAAGTTATGACCTTAGTACCCCCCAGAACCCAAATGGGGACGCCGACCCCACACGTTTGACGCGCTATTCTGCTCCACCCGGCCTATCTGAACTCCCACCCTGCTGCTCTTCTTCTAATATACTTTTACTCCCATGCTCCCTCCTTTACCCTACCCCCTCCCGTTCCTTTAGATACTGAACACGGCAGGCCTCTAGTTCACATGAAACCACATATGCGACACAACTGACACATACAAGAGATGGAGTGCTCTAGCCTTGAGTTTTGCTCTCTTGCTATACACCATACTAAGCTCACGTTACACATGGCGCATGCTTTTAAATGTCATATAGATTGCAGTAGATGCACCAGATGTGCCTATGGTAGATATGTGTCGGACGTACTATTGGAACTGAGCAGCTCTGCTATGTGATGTCATGATAACTTCACTGTGACTGAAGTTCACCCTCTACCTCTGATGTCTGCAGATCATGGTATAGCGCTCCTGGGGCTATGCCTCTATGTACCATTGTACCCTGTTTTTCTTTATGCAATAAAGCTGATTTTTTTAAAAAAAAGGGACTCCAGAGCACTGTCTGTGACTGATAAAAGTGCGGTAATAAGTCTCTCCTAAAGCCTTTCCCGATCATAAAATATTCATGAGATTGCCACTCATATTGCAAGTATATAATTTGCCCTTCTTGTAGCAGGTGAATTCTACATTTGAGGCTTTCTTTTCAAACCTCCTGCTATTTATAATCGGCAATGACAAAAATCCAGCTCTCTGGGTAAAATAACAAAGACAAAGCCAAATCTGCCATCTGTTTACCACCTTCAGTGATTTCACAAAGAGACTAATAGCTGACTGGCAGTGCCCATTTACTCAACGTCAGGTGTGATTGCTTGCTGTGTGACTCTTGAAGCCAATTCAAACAAAGATGTGCCCCCCCACCCACCGAAAACAAAATGCAGGTTCTGTCACATGGAAATAAATTGCTGTTAGTTGTAGTGATAGTAGCAAAACATAAATATATCTGTGGTCAGAAATAAATTGGAGTTCTTCCTTCAATTGCTTAAGGCTGGGTTCACACCTAGGCGTATCTAATATGCGCGTTTGTCGCTCGTTTTTACCGCGATTTGCGGTAAAATAAAACGTGCGACAAACGCGTGTTTCCGAGGGCTACTTGGCTGTATCCCAATGGAAACGCGCGACAAAAACGCCCCAAAGAAGCTCCTGTACTTCTTTGGGCGTAGGGCATTTTGTAGCGCGTTCATACGGCCTGTAATACGCCCAGGTGTGAACCATACCCATAGGAAATAATGGGATTTCGGTATTTGAGCGTTCTGCAGAGCGTTCGAACGCGCTACAAAACTCCCAGGTGTGGACCAGGCCTAATAGGCATGGCCTTTAATGAAATACTATGCCAGAGTGCTGAAAGTTTATCATTGGTGGAGTCCGTACAGGACTGCTAGAACCATAGGCAGATGCTGGAGGGCTCAGGGAGTACCATAGGCAGCATGCTGCAGAGCTCAGGGAGAACCATAGGCAGGATGCAGCAGGTCTTAGGGAGAACCATAGGCAGGATGCTGCAGGGCACGGGGAGAACCATAGGCAGAATGCTGCAGGGCTCAGGGAAGAACCATAGGCAGAATGCTGCAGGGCTGAGGGAGAACTAAAGGCAGGATGCAGCAGGGCTCATGAACATGTATAGGTAGAATGCTGCAGGGCTCAGTGAGTACCATAGTTAAGATGCTGCAGGGCTCAGGAACAAGTATAGGCAGAATTGTGCAGGGTTTAAGGAGAACCACAGACAAGATTCTGTAGGGCTCAGGGATCTTACTCTAATGTCAACTACCCCAGGGATCTTGTCTGGGCTTTTAGCAGACATTCCGGTGAACACAGTTCAGTCTAGATGCTGGCAGTGTAGCAGGCTGAGACATGCAATAATTTTAGAGGTTACAGGCGAAGCTCAGACACTGCAAATGATGTTATGTTAATACACAACTGAGCAAAGTTTAGGAAGCACAGCTTAAGAGCCTGATTATTTGTGACTGTGATGAAAAAAGGAACCCTGTAACTACTACTACTGTAGCTAAAGTGATTAAAGTTATCTCAACCTGAGTTCACTATATTCCCCTGCAGACAGGATTCAGAGATCACTTCATAGGACTCTGAAGCATGTGCTGTCTAACTTCCTTTCTCTCTCTGATTCTCAGTGAAGATTTCTTTTAAGACCTTCTGTAAAAGAAAAAAAAAGACCTGCACTGGGGTGTATTTGGGAATGCCTCTCCTGCATCACAAACAGGGGTTCACAGATCACCAAGAACAGGGAGAGGCAATGCTTGCTTAAAAGTAGTGAGCAGGTAGATTGTGCTCCCTGCATGGATCTCAAGGATTCAATACGTGCATTGACTGCAGTGTACCTCCAAGTAGCTGTGAGACTACAGCTTGTGAATGGACATCTAAGCAATGTTTTATGACTGCACAGGAGGCTCTGAAGAGTTACGTGTTTGGCAACTAGAGTAGATAACTGGTATCAGCCTCTTGCAATCCACTATACAGCAGCACTCAGACTGGGACAAGACTGCAGGCCAATCAAATGTGCTGCATGCAAATGTGTTGCCAAGAAACATGCTCATAGGAGAAGAAAGCAAAGTGAGAAGAGAGGTGACGTTATCAATCTGCTGCTGCTCTTTCACTGCCAGCCAACAGGCTAGGAGTGGATAAAGGACACTACTCTAGCGCTGTCATGGACTGCTATGCTGCTCTGGACTTGATGGACAGAAATACAAATCCTACAAATCCAGAGCTATTAGACGAGGCTACTAAATTTAAACATGTTCACATTGGAGGTGAGAAGATTAAGGGGGGATATGATTTCCATGTACAAGATGTTCAATGGTGGCAGCAACATTAGCGACAAACTATTTAAAATGAACTCTATTACACCTAAAATTGGTGGAAAAAAATTCCAGCACAAGGGGCGAAGTGGGTTCTTAACAGTTAGAGTGGTTAGGGTCTGGAACTCACTCCCACAGGCAGTGATTTCAGCTAAGAATGTGGAATTGTTCAAGAAACTTTTGGACGATTTCCTAAGGGACCGTAATATACAGGGGTACAGGTACTCCTAAGAATGAGATCCTATAGGTTGCACTTGATGGACTAATGTCTTTATTCAACCTCAAATACTATGTAATATACTATGTAATATACTATGGCAGGTAAAACATTTCTCAAATATACATTATATTTACAGTATGTATTTAGCATACTGAGCATACTAAGTCATTTGAGTTAAGCTTTAGGACTGGCTGACTCTGAAGCCCAAGTACCTCTCTGCCACGTGATGGTGTCTGGATCGATGTCGAGCCTTACAAACTTTGTGATTTCTTCTTCTGTGAAAGCCGTGGGGTCTGTCTTCTCAATGCCCAGTCTCTGTGCAAATGAAGTTATATCAGTACACTGAAACAATCTTGTTTTCCAAATTAGATTGGGCATTCAACCAAACCAGTACACTTTGTTTCACTCAATGAAATTACTTGGGGTTGCAGAACACGCCAAAAGAACAATTCATTGCAAAAGGATGTTTGTTACATTGTGCCTTAGCAAGAAATAAGAATGTGTGATTAATGGGATTTAGCTCATTTTGCTCCCAGTCCCTAAAGTCTAAAGAGTGTGAAGGAATAAAAAAAGCTGTGAAGATTAGCTAGTTCTTATTTCACTGTGAAGTAATGCAAAGTTGTTTAAAGGGCATTGAGCCAAACTTTGGGTAAGTAGAGAAAACTGTGCTTAATTTATTGGACTGGAGGAACAGGAACTGCCAGGGTTTAGCATAACTAACAACTAGCTTTTAGCTGTCAATTGTTTAACCTAGGTTAAAACCAAACTCTAGCTAAAATGTTTTATTTAGCTTTGTATAGAATGGAAAAGGTTTAGAGCCCCTGTCTGTTCCCGTTAGGAGGATTTTCCCTTACTTTCTGTCAGAACAAATCAAATGAGGATACAAGACAAAACCATATCTTAACCTCCCTGGCGGTATTCCCGAGTGTAGCTCGGCGTTACTTTTCCATACCATAAGCGGTAACCCCGAGCTACACTCAGGAAAGCCACATAGCATTTACTTACCTTGTCCCTCGAGCCGCGCTGTGTTCTGTGGCCGATGCTGGCATCCGTCTTCCGTCGCTTGCGAACGTACGCGTCGCAGGGGGGCGAAACCGGCGGGAAGACGAAAAGAATTCGAAAAAAAAGGACCGAAAAATGACAAAAAAAATGACCAAAAAAAAAAAATCATACCGCCAGGGAGGTTAAAGTACATGTGAAGTTAAGGCCACATGCATGCGGGCTGCCTGCATCAAACATAGGACAAGTTATCTGGGAAGTATAAACTATTCCTCCCACTGACACCATGAATGGGGCATTATTCCTTCTACTGACACCAATGATGGGACACTATACCTCCCACTGACATGAACCATGGAACACTATTCCTCCCACTGACATGAACGATGGGATTCCTTCTACTGACACCAACGGTGAGACACTATTCCTCCCACTAACACCAAGGATGAGACACTATTCCTCCCACTGACATGAACCATGGAACACTATTCCTCCCACTGACACAAACCATGGGACACTATTCCTTCCACTGACACAAACCATGGGACACTATTCCTTCCACTGACACAAACAATGGGGCATTAGTACTCCCACCGACACAGAATGCTCCCAAGGCAGCGCCTAAATTGGAGGTCAAACAAAATGTGTGCCTTATCTGTGCCTTGCCTTGAACATGATTGCCAACATTCCTGATATGTCACATATTAAATCTGGGTAACAGTTTCTGAGAGATGCAGAGATAACACAATAACAATAAAACTTCTGTTGTCAGTGGGACAGTATTCTTTCCACTGACACAAAGGTTGGGGCACTATTCCTCCGACTAACACCACTAATGGGACACTATTCCTCACACTGACACCAACCATGGGGCACTATTGCTCCAATTGACACCAACCATGGAACACTATTTCTTCCACTGACACAAACAATGGGGCATTAGTACTCCTACTGACACAAATGATGGGGCACTATTCATCTGACTAACACCAACCATGGGGCACTATTCCTCCCACTGACACCAACCATGGGGCACTATTCCTCCCATTGACACCAACCATGGGGCACTATTCCTAGCACTGACATCAATGATGGGACACTATTCCTCCCACTGACACCAACCATGGGGCACTATTCCTCCCACTGACACCAATCATAGGGCACTATTCCTACCACTAACATCAATGATGGGACACTATTCCTCCCACTGACACCAACCATGGGGCACTACTCCTCCCATTGACAACCACAATAGGACACTTCCTTCTGCTGACACCAACAATGGGGCACTATTCTTCCCACTGACATGAACGATGGAACACTATTCCTTCGACTAACACTAATAATGGGGCACTATTCCTCCCACTGACACCAACCATGGGATGCTATTCCTTCCAGTCACAAATGATGAGCCACTATGTCTCCCACTAACACCAACGATGCAACATTATTCCTCCCAAAGACACCAACATTGGGACACTATTCCTTTCACTGACACCAACGATGTAGCATTATTATTCCCAATGGCACCAAAGATGGGGCGTAATATCTTCCAATTACACCAACAATAGGGCATTATTCCTCCTCCCACTAACCACAGGTTCTAATTAATTTAGATAGCCTAGAAAATCTATCCTGGTGGATTGTATCTTCCTCCAGAATTGTTCAGGCCGGGGATCTCTTCACAGGTCAGGGGTGGCCTATACACAAAGAAGCCTTTCCTAATACAATTGCCAATGTATTTGAATACCTTTGTATGTATTCATCTATTTCACATCCACCTAGCACCGCACTGTTTTATAACAACGTAGGCTCAATTTGGCATTTACGGTACCTTGTACAACCGTTATAAAATCCCTAGCGTATTATTAGTCATCACCAGCTATTGATATGCCATGCAACACAAATATCCATATTTGGGAATAGTGAGCAATCTTGTATGTTGCCATAGAGATTTCTACATCATAGGACACCCTCCGTCTACACAGGTGTAAAGGAAGCGTGATCATGCCTGGCTACTATGTCTCGTCATGCTTTCATCTTCCCGTTTCATTACAATAAAATAACCTGCAATTGGCATTAGACTACTAAAGTCCAATTCCAGCTAAAACGATATCTTTTTCGTTTTTGAAAGATCGGGGGAAGGTTTAGAACCTCTGCCAGGTTGTATTGTTGCTTGTCCTGGGAAATGTTTCAATCTCTATAAAGGGCTGTATTGCTGTTTGTTAAGTTAGATGACCAGATCCCTTGTGGTTGTGCTGCGGTACATCCCATCTTCATTTTTTTTAGCTGCTTATTGATCACAAGGTGTGATGGACAGTCTTCCTGGCCAATGAGCAGCAGAGGAGATCAGGAAAAAGCAGTCCGCAGTGTGGCCATAAGTGATTGGGCCGTTGCTTACTTAAGAGAGCCTCAGGTTTGGGGATACCAGGGCATTCTGAAAATAGGACACATCATAGCTTTCAGCTCTTCTTATAAATAAGCTATTCCAAATGCTAATTAAAATATTTGCAATGGATGCTGCTCTTTTATGTGTAGATGTTTTTTCGAGTTTGCAGCAAAATCAGCTGAGCACGGACTCTGTTTTAGGGCTGCTCCTTTCCCTTGCAGGGACCTATGGAGCCACCGCTGTGTGTGCTAGTAAGCTGTGTGTGTCTCCACAAACCTACAGGCACCGGAAGGCATGACACTCCCCTCCTCCATTCTCAGACTGCCTTAGACTTTGCTGTCCCTTGTGTTCTTTTACTGGATAGGAAGTTCAGAGAAGCGGAGGTGAGAGAGTGGGAGCGGTTTGGAAACCTGATGACTGTGAGTGCTTGGGCAAAAAAAAACACTTTGCTGGGTAATATTTGTTTACTCTGGATTCATTATTGAGTGTTTAACACTACGTTAGCCTGCCAACAGGTTCAAGAGAAACTAAAGTTGTTGGAAAATAATAAAAGAAAGAAATAGCCAGGTATGTTAGAGAGTAAAAAAGCATCTCTTCAGAGACTTTGCTCCACTGCAAGGCACAATCTGGGTTGAATGACACCCAGCATCTTTCAACCTACTTCCTGTAAGCTATGGATGTCATGGACCCACCCCCAGGGGGTAAGTCACCACCTTGGCTTGGGCTCCCAGTACAATACTGCAGAGTCATGAAGTCAGGGCTTCCCTCTGCAGGAATGAAGAATGCCCACTGCCGCTGCAGGCAGAAAAGGACCCGAAGGCTGTCACATGACCAACTAAAAGTCTGCTTGATTTAAATTATGTATAAGGGAATTCTTTTTACAAATATGTGAGGATTTTTTTAAACTGGAGATTTGTTCTTTACTCTCTCTTTAGATACATTTTTTGAAATTGCATTATTACTATCACTGGGCAGACGAATACCCCTCTAAAGAGTCTGCAAGGCTCCTTCAGATATCCCAAGAGCAAGCAATTACCCATCAGACGTCCCCATGACAATGACTCCCTATTTATTATCTTTCACGTCTCACATGCTTGTAAACAACTATTTTCAGTTGCTCCTCATTAATATTCACAGCAAGAAAAGCCCGCTTTACTAGAAAATAAGACCATATTGTAAAAAACGAGAATGGGCCAAAAAGCAGTTTCCTAGAAAGGCAAATGACAAAACAAACTGCTCAGAAATAGAAGCAGCATAAATAACGAGCGAAGAAGGCGTATCGAAGGGAAAATATACCCTTGGCAACAGTTTATTCATGTAAACCTGTCACAGCCTCAGATAATTGTAAATGAACATGCAATGAAAATGTATACGCAGATGTGACCTTCAGTGAAAGATCCCATGTCACACAATCAATATGTAAAGTCACCTGAGTTTATATACTGTACAAACTGAGTTTGGTTGTAAGCCGACATGACAGGGGTTGCACATCACCGACGCAAGTGATGTCTGATTTTTAGTGTGTTAGCGTGCGCTGCTAGCCCATTCCACAGATAAAAGACCCTCGTCCTGGAGATAGGCTTTAAGGCAGTGGTTCTCAACCTGTGTAACCTCAGGACCCACATTTGTCCCTGGTCCATAAGTCGCGACCCAAGTCGAATGGAATGCACGACATTAGGGTAAAGCGCGTTCCGGTGCGGACGTACAAACTGTGGGTGGGAGGTACGTTTGCGGTACCATTCAAATGAATGGTAACGCAACACGCCTCCCACACCAGAATGCATTGTTGGTGCGATTGCATGGTACAGTGCGTTCATTGCATGGTACTATGCAAAGAATGCACTGTACTAGTGTGAACAGGTCCTCCAAAACACTGACAAAATCTGACACACTCACAGACATTCTGACACACATACACACTCCAACAATTTTTTTAAGATCCACCCAGTCTCCCTACCTTACGAGAAGTGGATCCTCAGCCTGGGGTCCACTATGGACTGCTGTGGCAGAGCTCCATCCATATGTGCATTGCCTGTATAGCATCCTTGCGTACCCTGTAAAGGTTCCGGGAGCCAGAATGTGATGTTACCATGGCACCTCTATAGGACACATAGAGAGCTGTAAGCAATGCACGTATGGATGGAGCTCCCTCACGGCCATAGCCCCATCCCATCCCGCCTCAAACTCGGTGGCGACAGGCGGTGCCGGGCAGCACATTTTGAATGGCTGCTTGGTGTGAGTACTGACAGTGCTGCACTGGGGGGAGGAAGAGGAGCCTCTCACCTAGAAAAGTGGCACGCGGCTACCCACTGAAAACAGAATCACGACCCACTTTTGGGTCACGACCCACCAGTTGAGAACCAAGGCTTTAAAGCGTTTATGCCACATTTACAATACTATCAGTCCTGGTCTGGGCCAGGATGAAAGGGGAGCACATGCAAGGCTCTTCTTTTGGATAAAAGTAATAGCAGAACAAACATTCACAGAATGAAAATGCGCACACTATATCTTTATATTCCATAATGATTCACAATCTCAGAAAATCACAAAACAAAGCAACATGTAACAAACCATAAAACGATAAGGGGGGACTTTTTCTGCAAAAACTTACAAGAAATCAGTTTTTAATCCCAGTAAAATTTCAACCCCAGTGTTTAATAAATTGACATGGTCTAAAACAGTGCTTCTTAAAGTGTGGGTCGCGACCCCATATGGGGTCCCGCAAGTGAACAGGGGGGGTCACGATCTTAGGAAGACACACTGTCCGACGCTGGGGTCACGAAAAATGTCCTCGGCCGAAAAGGGGTCACGAGTGGAGGAAGTTTAAGAAGCACTGGTCTAAAACACTGCCCTCTGCTGAGCAAATAATCACACTGGAATTCATTCATGGAGTCCTGCTGCCACTTCATCTTTTTGCCCAGTCACTTTCATACAGAACAAACCTTACCTTAAGCCTCCGTATCTGTATATCTGAAAATCTGCGTACTCCACTGTTGGAAGGGACTAGGCGATTGTAAAGGGCCTACAAGACAACACCATTGTGTTAGAAATACAAACATTGAGATTAAGGAGTCTATTTATTCCCATTTCGAGGAGCCATTCGCCCTACAAATCTTTTTGAACATTTGTTCTATGTGAATAGTCGCAAAATGTTCTTTTCTATCTTCTCTTCAGGTTGAATGTATGTAATATAATACTGCATTATGGCCCCTAGATGGAGCTGAGAAGCACAGGGAATAAGTATTTAATTCCTATGCTCCATCTAGTGGTCATAAAGGAGAGTTACATTACATACGTTCAACCAGAAAATAATTATATATCAAAAAGTGTTTGTTTTTTCATCTATCTACACGGAACAAATGTTCACAAAGAGAACGTAGGGTGCATGGCTCTGCTGGTGATAAACAGATCTATTGTTAAAGTCTTAGCACAAATTTAAAGTGTGGAGTTGTAATTTATTATCATCTGGGCAGTCATAACTGATTATCCAGTCACATGTTTACAGTGCATTCTATGAGACCATTACTATGACACCAACCTCGTCCCCTATTTATGCGGATGTCAGGGGCCACTTAAGAAGCCACCCTGCACTGTGCTGCCCTCATCACACTCATGAAAGCTACCCTGCCAGCTGTTATGTGGAGTCCTTGAACCCTGCAGGCAGTGGTCCAACCATATGCATGTATTTAGTGGTTTTGCTGAACGCAGTATAAGCCCTCAGTAGGACCCTGTTAAGAACCGTGCACTGCAATCGGAAAAACTGGCCAGTGCAGGCTGATGTACTTGGGGCTCAGACACCCTATCAAGCACCACTATAATTCTGCCCTTTATATGCCATACACCTGCCATATACATAATGAAAGTATATAAATTGTACAGCACTGTGGGGAATTTGTTTTGCAATGCTGCTTGAAACCAGTGACAAAGTCACTTTATATAGCCCATCTGTGCAGCACAGTCACAGATAACTCATTTAGTCACAGCTTAAAGCTCCTGGGTCATAGATAATTGGATGATTGATGTACAGGGCTCAGCGCTCTCAATCTTGCTGATACCAACTGCTCCTCCATCACGTTATTAGCAATATGAAGAATGTTACAGTACAGCGTGTCATCCAGGAGAAATCTTGGGAATAAGATGCATGGGGGGATTTTTAATTGCTTCTGAAGCAAACATGAAATTACTTCTCACCTTGTCGGACTGCGTCAGCTCATGAAAGATCCGCGCGTCGATAGCAGCAGCCACTAGATTGTTGGCTGCGGTGATGGCGTGAATGTCCCCGGTAAGATGGAGGTTAAACTGTAAATTAAACAGATACATTTAATAAGTGTGAGATGACACTGAGACCTAAAAATAAGCTCTGAAAATAGGGTAAAGGCCAAAAAACTGCATTTGAAGCTAGCGGCCTTGTTAAATAAATAGTTCTTATCCTCATAGTTTTTCTAAACCCTGTAATATATACCAGCTTACCAGCCTTTAGAAGAGGTGGCTGCATTAGTTTTCTATTGTCAGGCTTTAAAAAAAAATGATTTTCACCTGGTGATCCTGCCAGTAACATGCTTTCTGTCCTAGGGTGACAACGCTCACTCACTGTAATGTATCTATGCAAGAGTCATGTTGTCACCCTAGGACAGGACTTCAGAACACCACCCCGTTTTCTCATCTCCATAACAATGGTGGAAAGTGTTCTATGGGGCTGATAAGTACTGGATTTCTGGTAGGATCAACAGATATGTTTTGAACTTATCAAACAGATATAACAACATGCTTTAAAAGTATATTAAACAAAGCAAAAGATAGCAAATAAGAAGGTTTAGGCCTCATTCACGCAAGAAACGGCCGGCACGTACAGCTCCGTGCTGCGTGCACGGCCGTATCGGGCATCTCCCGGGAAGGACAGGTGCTGCGTGTGATTAGTATGCAGCCCCTGTCCTTCTCTATGAGACTGTGCTGCCGTACGCCGCTCTACGCTCACCCGCCCTGCAAGTCCGTGTGGGTGTCCGTACTCGTACGCTGACAGGATGGATACTGTCTGCGTTCGAGCTGGGACAGCTGTACGGACTTGCACTTGAGGGAGCTGCCCGATACGGCCGTGCAAGCAGCACGGAGCTGTACGTGCTGGCCGTTTCTCGTGTGAATGAGGCCTTACTGTTAGGGTTTGCATACGCTTGAAGTACAAATTCTTGTATGCAGTAACCTGCAGCAACCAACCAGAATCCATCTTGAACTGCTCTACCTTGAGCAGAGTACATTCTGATAGATGGCTATAAGTACTGCACATTAAAATTCAGCTAGCCAGACAGGATGCTTTTTAAGCTCAATGTCATATTTCAGTAAACTTTCATGATAATCGGTTTGTGTTCAAGGTTGCAAATTGTTAGTAATAACCCATCGCACTCCTGACTGATATCATCTTCAAGACGTTCCAGTGGGTGCTGTAGTGACCAGTGGATGGCACCGCATAGAACAATAAAGACAGTAAAGTCACCAGAACACCAAAGTCAACCTATTGGATCCGTCTTTACTGATGTCAGATAAACATGGTATCACAAAGCAAAAAAGCAATGTTTCGGGGATAATCATCAACTGATGAAGGAGCAGCAGTGGTTCCGAACAATGTGTTTCCTTGTGATTCCATGTTTATCTGACGTCAATAAAGATGGATCAATAAGGTGGACTTTGGTGTGCTGGTGACTTTACTGTCTTCGAAATTGCAAAATGACAAAAAAAACTGACAGAGGTTGGAATTAAATTATTTCCCAACAGACACAAAAATATCAGGAACATATGTAGATAGTATGAGATTTTGGATTTGCGGCGACATCTGTGGAAATCTGGTCACATCACAAGCACACATGGGAAGGATGAACAATTTTTGGGAAAATTGTTAAAATTTTGAATTGCAGCCAATTTTCTGAACGTGGTTACAGTTATACAATCCCTCACACAGATCAGATCTTCGCCCATAAGCTGAGAGCAGCTGGCATTCAGACATCGGAAATGAATGATTATGTGACTCTACACGATTTTTTAAATTTATTATTACAGGTATTTATATAGCGCCGACAATTTATGCAGGACTTTACATAGTTGCACATGCATATCAGTCCCTACACTCAAGGAGCTTACAATCTAAGGTCCCTATTATCTCACATGCATACATAGAGGGCAAACTTAGAGAGGAAACAATTAACCTACCAGCATGTCTCTATTAAATTAAACTGTTGTAGTGGACAGAAGACATTTACCTCTTCCATGGGGATAACCTGAGAGTATCCTCCTCCTGCCGCTCCTCCTACAAACAAGCAAGAACCAAAAAAAATCGGCATTCTTCATCAGACTGGTGGGGTAAGTTTGGAGGTCAGTCATTAAAGCGGTTGTTATTAAAACTACCTGAACTACGAAAAATCAAACTAAAAGTGAAGTTGACCTTGAACTTACCTTTGATTCCAAATGTTGGCCCTTGAGAAGGCTGTCTGACACAAGCAAATGCATTGAGGTTCAGATGAGCTCCCAAAGCCTGGACCAGTCCGATGGTGGTAGTGCTTTTCCCTTCTCCCAGGGGAGTTGGTGTTATACTGTACAGACATAAAACATCTATTAGACAAGTGGAGTTATGTTATCTAGAGCTTCAGCCTCTACCTATCCATTGTAGTGGACACTCTTGCCAAGCTAAATGATAGGCTCATAAGTAGGGATGCACCAACACCGATGCCAGTATTGTACTCACCCAAATGCTCCCAATACCGTAATTGCCGGTATCAGGAAGCCGAGCAGCGAGTCATTACACGCCGCCTGGCTTCCTGATTGGCCGCGAAGCCGGCTCCCTCGTCACCAGGGAGCATGGAGCTGGCTTCCCGGCCAATCAAGAAGCCGAGGGGTGGGTAATGACTCTGACTTTTTAGTTGTTTAGTTAAGTGGTACCTGTCAACGTAACATCCACATGAATGGCAGAACCCAAGGTTTCCCAGCCAAACATTCCTGAAAGCAGTACACCACTTCCCTTGCCTTCTTCGCATAGTGCATCATGGTGCCATCTCTTTCCCCCAACAAGTGAAACGCACGCACCCGGCCATCTACATGATATAAAACAGGGGTAGGCAAACTCTGGCCCTCCAGCTGTGGTGAAACTACAAATCCCATGATGCATCTGTCTCTTGATGTCATGCATGCAGCTGTGAGAATCTTGCAATGTCTCATGTGACCTGCAGTTCCACAACAGCTGGTGGACCGAAGTTTGCCCACCCCTGATATAAAAGAAAACATGATTCATTAGACCATGCTACGCAGCTTCATACGCGACAAACTGCAATGCACTGTGTGTTCAGACACCTTTATTTTAGAACTAGCACTAAGTTTATCAGCAATTTGAACTACAGTAGCTTTTCTACTCGATCCGAGTCCACAGGCCAGCCTTTGCTCCCCCCGTAAATCAACGAGCCTTGGACTCTCATGATCGCCGGTTCACCTCCCTTGGACCACTTTTGGTAGGTCCTGACCGGGAACATCCCACAAGATCTGCAGTTTTGGAGTTGCGCTGACCCAGTTGTATAGCCATCATAATTTGGCCGTTGTTCAAATCCCTACACTTGCCCATTTTTTTTCTGCTTCCAACACATCAACGCCAGGGACAAATTGTTCACTTACTGCCAAATATATCCCCCCACTTCCAGGTTGCATTTGTAATGAGATAATTAATGTTATTCACTTCACCTCTCAGTGGTCATAATGTTATGGCTGATCGGTGTATACCTGAACATATATAAGCCACAATCAGCACAATTTTTTTCAAGTCAGAGGAATAACTTTTCAGCAAGCTCAAATATACTTTGATCACTCTGGAAGCTCAAAGTACGTGTTTTTCTTGCCTGTCCAGCTTATCTGTAACTTATGACCGAATGCACTGTGCACTATGATTAAATGCATTGTGAGCGCATCATGAAAAGCAGTGTAAAAACACTAAACCACAGAAGAAGAACAACACATCTAAAACTTGATTTAACTAACTTCATCAGCAAAAGTCGGGGAGTTTTTAAACTTTTCAATCCGAGGACTCATACAAGAAAATTGGAATCGTACTGGGACCCAAGAAGAGAAATATTATCAAAATGTCAACAAAGCCAAATAGCAATAGCCGAATAACATGTTACACTTTTCACCATTTCTTTAACCACTAAAGGACCGGGATGTTAAATCCCCTTCCTGGCCAGGCCATTTTTCAGTATTCAGCGCTGCGGTTCTTTGATGGACATTTATTCCGTCATGCAACGCTGTATTGAAATGAATTGTATACCATTTTTTGGGGACAGATAGAGCTTTCTTTTGCTGGCATTTAATCACCACTGGGGTTTTTATTCTTTACTATATAATGAAAAAAGTACTGAAAATTTTGGGGGAAAAAACTGTTTTCCCTACATTATGTTATAAAACATTTATATTTACCCACATTTTTGGTAAAATATAAAAGTAAATAGACACCAAACATGTCAAGCTTTAAAATTGCACAAAACTACCATACCTAAAATTGAATATAGGCAACGCTGTAAAAGCTGTTTCCGCTCATCAGTTTAGTGTTATCAGTGATTGATGGCACTAAAATGATTGCTCCCTCTCCGGCGTTCACAGTGATATGTAACATGTGTGGCGTAATCTTTGTTTTCGCGCGTAGGCGCACCCGTTGCATATTTATGTTTGTATGTGCGTGCACGCAGGTGCAGGAGACCCTTTATTTTTTTATGTGACTTTAATTTTTTTTTACTTTTTGTTTTTTACACTTAAATGTATTGCTATCACACAGAGAGCTAGTGAGCTCCCTATGTGATAACAAATATACAGCGACAGGTCCTCTTTATGGAGACGTCAGGGATCTCTAAGACCCCTAATGTCACCTAGGGACCCCCAGAGAAGCTGATGATGCAGAGATCTGCTTCCCCAGCTTCTTTTCGGTCTATAGCAGCCAGAGAACTGACAGCTAAAATTAGCATTCCCCCACTGCTAATCTCTCCTCCGATGCTTGAAGGCGGAAGTGATGTGTATTACATCACTTCCACCTTCAAGCATCGGAGGAGAGATCAGCAGTAGGGGAATGCTAATCGCTCGTCCGTCCCAGGCCCGCAGAAGGGACAGCGGAGCCTGGGATAACCGGCAGCGGCGGGGGGAGTGCAGCTGCAGATTGTCATCAATACAAGCAATCGAACTGCTATAGAGTTAGTATAAGATTGCAAACATAGCTAAGTGTACTGTATGACTCGCCATTCATTTTGCACTTAAGCAAACTAGGCTACTTACAGTCATGGAGCGACCCATCAAAAACACATTAGTGACTCAATCTGGGTCCTGATCCATAGTTTAAGAGACACTGGAATAAAGGAATAGATCTTAGGGGCTTGTTGACAGTATAGCTATCTGCTCTCCATTATGCACGCCTATACTGAGCACACCGTGGCCCGTCCCATTCATAAAAATCAGGCCACAGTGTATAGCCAGTGCAGTCCCACTGAGTTCTTTCTGCCCAATTGACAGGTCACAAGACCAGGTTCGCCTCCCTTTTCAGAACTTCTATTCAGTTCTGTTGCTCTCTGTCAGCTTGCCAGCTCCAAAGTCAGCGCAGCGCACACAGCTTTTCTCTATAAAAGTGTGGAGGTTATTTATTTTTTTGGGGGGCCAAACTGCCACAAGTGCACTTCTATGCAAGCAATGTAGACTAAACTAAAATAACCACATAGCATGTACTACAGCTTTCCTGTGACCAGGCTGCTGCTTACTGTGGTTCGGGGCCAAATGCACTAGCTTGTGATCACTGTTAATTAATAATGATCTGCTATCAGAGCAGCTTTGTCTAAACATGACTTTCTATTTAAAAGTGGTCTCAGGGAGACCTAGCTTGGTCATCCCTGGTCATAAAAGGGACTGAGCACCTACGATATGTACACAAGAACAGCTCACGTACCCAGTCACAACAACATATTTTCCATCTTGCTGTCCTTGTAACCGTTTATAGGCAGATAGCAGGACTTTGGCTTTAGTCTGGCCATAGGGTTCCACTTCTTCAGTCTGCAGGCCAATCTCTTCTGCGATCTTTGAAATGGGCTTCGGCACGCAGGAACGGGAGACCTCAATGTCACTGTGAAGGTGCAAAATGGAAAAAGATCAGGAATGTGGAAGATAGTTCAGAACGTGACCTAAATATAATGCGGGGAACGGCTTTAGGAATGCATTTAATCAGACTTTTGACAGCAATCACATCTTTATTGCTCTGCGATCGACATGCTGTAAAATACAGCCCAGCCGTAGCACAAGAACAAAGCTGTTCATATGAATGCTGCAAGCACAACCTCCAATCTATTGTTTTTTGCTTGAATAATCTTTTAATGCAGACATTTGAGGATCAAAGAATGTTATGTTTTTCATTTAAATACTATTAGACCTTCTGATCATGCAACTCTACCAACAGAACACAAAGTAGGAGGTACTTTAAGGGGCCGATTTATAAATCTTTCTCCCGGCGTATAGCTGGGTAAATGGCATTCATATTTATCTACAGCAACTAGATGGCACTGAGAAGCATATACATTTTCTATGTTCCTCGGCTCCATCTAGTGGCCGTTGTGCCGCGCAAATAACATTCACCGGAAGATTAGCAGTTGTGCAAGACCGACCTCCAGCCATGCACAGCTCTGTACCCATTGTACTATCTCAATCAGAGTTACCAATGCTTTAATATGAAAACAAACCTAAACATCCAATTCAGCTAGTATCCAACCAGGGAGGCCCTTGCACTATATAGTTGATGGTAGAAAAGCAATCGTACCATCAGATTGTAGAGTGTATGATCAGCCTAAAGCTGCCCACACACCTTACAATTTATCTGCAGATTTTCTGTGGTCAGATGGAAAAAGTGCAACAGATTGGCCCAGGTGGAGATTACTCCATCCACACACTTAAGTGTAGATGGGGGAATCTGTTGCACCTTTTCCATCTGACCAAATAAAAAAATCTGCAGATAAATTGTAAGGTGTGTGGGCAGCTTAAGATGGGAAGGAGCTGGAAGTGGAGAGACGCCAGGACTACAATCCTACAGATGGCAATGTGGTCAAAAGTTGCACCTTATCAAAGTGTTACCCATCCGTGCTTAGTGGTGCCCTGCCCTAAAAATAATGACGTGGGTTGATTAAAACCTGCATTGCGGGCTGCATTGCCGCTTTGAGAGTTAACGCTTGCATAGTAATGTGCATGTGTTTAACATCCGCAGATGCATTTATCTATAAGTGTGCAATATTTATGTGTGCTGGATGCTTGCCAGACTGTTACTGAGCGCCATGATAACAGTGACGGTGCTAGGAGACAAATACCTGGAACCAGCTATTTGCACAAATCTTGGCTAGTCCTAAAATTTCAACCCCTCTGCCAAGGGACAGATAATGAAAAGCCTGCACACAAGTATTTTGTAGAAGTTCAATTTAAAAAGAAAAAAAAAAACTAAACTAAAAACCTTTAGGGCAGAGAATACCCCTGGCCACGATGAAGTTAATGTTTAGAGACTGGTTTTCTTATTGGACTTAGGAATGATGGTTTATTGAATGTGAACTTTGATTTATTGAAACCTATTTATATTAACTTTGGCTTCTTTAGATTTATTTGTGACAACTTTATTACACCCCCTCTTTGGCATTACATTGCTGATACACAGTTTGTTCAGGTTAAGGTGGTTGAGCTGTTTTCTCCCAGCACCGAGGTGTTCCACACTGCTTTTATACTACTTTAACACAGATCTGATGAACTGGAAAATCTCTTGTATTATCCAGCTGGGATGTTAAGTGCATTTATTCAGCAGTAACGCACGCATGCTGCGTGACATACTGTAAATCATATTTGTACAACAGGTACCAATTTTTTTGTCAGCATCATATGACAAAACCTGAGCTGGGCTATGCACCTCTACTTTTTCTCCTTGTTTGAAAGAGACAGATGAAGCAAAGTCCAAGCAGTGAATATTTTTTAAATTAAGAAAGCCCTTTCCCTTCATTTCTTCTTACACACACTCTTTTCTTTTTGTGCCTAGTGTTATGTTGGGTTATGTTGTGGTTTTTTTTTTTTTCAGCTCCGTGTAGTCCCAGCGTTCTACGACTTGTTTGTATGCAACTGTGCAAAATTGGAATAAAACTCAAAGGAAAAAAAGAAAGCAACAAAGTCCTTTTCTCTGTAAGGAGCATACATGGAGGCTCTACCGTGCACCCTATAGGGTACACAATAGGGAATTAAGAATTTAGTGGTAGGGTCTATGCAGTGTTAAAGAAAATGGAAAAAAAGAGAAACTAGAAAGTTTTATAATGTAAAAAAAATAATAAGGAAGAAATATAGCCTCCATCCGGCATGGAAATCGCTATAGGAATCATGGTGCTGGTAGTGTGTGTGTAAATAAAGAAAGACCAAGATGCAAAGAAAAACATTAATGGATATAGGAGATGTGAATATTACTGACATGGGCAAATTGTGGACAGAAGTTGTCCATTCTTTCTTTATAAAATATTAATACTTCCACATAGACCTATTTATAAAATAGAGGGATCAATAACATAGTGAATGATTGTCTTTGAGCCACCGCACTCCAGATTGAGACACTAAGCAATCATGGTGACACCAGTGCAAAAAGCAACATCTCTGCACCTAAGTGGTCCCTTCATCAGGCAAACACAGTGACCACTGATTGGTCACTGTTTGCCTGATGAAGGGACCACTTAGGGTCCCAAAACATTGCATTCTGCTCTGTGTCACCATTATTGCTTAGCATCTCAATAAAGGACGTTCTGCACATTGGACTTTGGAGTGCGAGTGACTTCTTTATAACACAATAACTTAGCGAAGCACTTTTTGTTTTGATGCAGCTACAATGTATTTATCAAAGTCCAATCCACAAACCCAGAGGGCTCAAATTCCAAATGGCAGGCTTGTGTTCCAGTCAGAGTTCTGGAACAATTCCACAATGGAGGGCGTGTACTCCAGGAGTGTGTTCCAGAGCTCAATTTCAGACCTGGAAGTTGATATTTATTATTTGGAGCTGCTAGCACCTGAACCTTTGACATATTAAACACAAGGAAACCTTCTCCGATGTTTGGAGAGATGGAGTCGATTCTTTATTGATTTTCTTATTGGACGCATAGTTGTGTGATAGGCACACTCCTTTCTGGTGAAAAATCCCCAGTAAGCGGATGGCAGGGGATGTGATCTCCACACTGCAATTCAAAAATCAGGTCCTCATCCCCCAGAAAGCAAGCTTTTAATAGGGATAGGAGCTGGATCACTGTTGATGAAGCGATGTTGTGTGTTAGTGCTATTTTATTTTGTAGAAAACAAGGAAGAAGGATGTTATTTGTGCCTTAATCCGATCATCTTATGCTCTTAAAAATTTACTGAAAGTAGAACGCCAAACTTTTTTTTAGAATAGAGAAGGGTTAGATCAGGGGTAGGCAACTCAGCACTCCTGCTGTTGTGGAACTAAAATCCTATGAGGCATTGCAAGACTGATAGCAAAGGGCATGATGGGACTAGTAATTTAGCCTCAGCTTCAGTGTTGAGGGTGCTGACCCCTGGGTTAGATACTCAGGACAGGTTTTCATCACCAAGTGCCCCAGCAGAAATTTCCCTTCACTTTCTACCCAAGAAGCAACTGTGATTTTGAGTCCAGCATGGTCACCAGCCCAGCATGGATTTTCCAAAATAAAGGTAGATGGACAGCAAAAACACCTATGAGAATATAACCCTCTTCAGCTATAAACAAAGCTTTATTTTTTTTTAAGAAGGGGGGCAGGAGAGTAGGATACCTTGGACAAAATGTTTTTTTTTTTAACCAGATGTCCAGGGCTGATTGAGATCTGGTTAAAGGCCATGTCTATGTTCACCTCATGCATATAGTTTATTATACATTATATTGCACTTGCATTTCTTCACATTGCTGGTAACACCATTGTTTCACTGTGACTGTCGAGGGCCAAGCTTTGGGCCATCCAGATTTTCAATTTAAATGAAGAATGCCGGTTCACGCTGGAGATGTTCACTTTGTCTATTACAGTAGTTGGCCACCTTTCTTAGAATATTCTGTACGGCAGTCAATATTGCTAAACAGAACCAGAAGGAGAACACTTTCCAATGTGTGTACTTTTCCTGTTTGTTGTGCACAGGATAATTTTACTCCTCTGCATTTTCCTTCAGACCATTTACTTACCTGACACCAAACCAATGGCCAAGGAAGGCCCACCATAAGTTGACCAATCCTGGGTCAAGGCAACTGCTTTGTCTGACAGGTAAATGAAGATCTGGCTAGTTCAAGGCCAGATCCACAAATAAGATACAAAAATGAATCTTATTTGTGTATCACTCGGTTGTAGAGCCTCAAATCATCTCTCAATTGGTGCAGGCACTGTCCTTCCTTCTGGAGGGCAACTACTTTTGTGCCCAACTTCGTGAGTTGTAAAGGAGCCACCACTCCAAGCTCACTCCTGTGATGGACTGCAATCTCAATACAAATGAGTAAACTAAACGTAAGATTGTGGTCCATCACAGGAGTGAGCTTGGAGTGGTGGCTACTTTACAACACACACACACACACACACACACACGGCCAATTGGGAACAAAAGTAGCCACCCTCCAGTAGGAAGGACAGTGTCAGCACCAATTCAGAGAGGATTGAGGATATACACCGGAGTGATACACAAATAAGACATCTTTTTGTTAATAGTTAAGGTACTTGAATGCATTTTTAAGCTGTAACTCCTGAGTTTAGTGTCACTTTAACATGACTTTTCATGAACAATGGGTACAGGACACTAGGTTATACAGCAGATATATGTGCATTTTAGTTTTTCAGGATATTTTCCTGCGGCTTTATTAAACGTGGAGCCATGCTTGTTGAAGTGATTGTCAGCAGAAAATAGAGAAAACTCTAGTTTTAACACATGCTTTGGCTGTCTGTTTTGATCTCTTGTATGCAAATGGGTCACTTAAAAAAAAAAAGTCACATGATGGCTCAGATTGTTGTATTATGTTTTTCGGTAGCCTACAATGAAGCTAACAAAGTATTGTGTGTAAGCACTTCAAGAAAAAATTAAATATTTGCTAACTCAAGGATTTAGTAATGACTTGGGTGTGGGTACTCTATTTTTTTTAAAATGAGAGCAGATTTGTTATTAGTGGTTTTGGTTTCTCAGTTTGGCCAATTGTCTTTTTCATTTTTTTTGTATGGACAAAAAGGCAGGTAGATTGGACAAACACTATTTTGGTCTTCAAAGTGGACCACAGACAAACTGTTAGATACCCAGATATACATGTAGGGAAGCTGTAAAATTATATGTATTTATGTCCATCTAGTTCCGAGATGTATAGACAGCCCTTCCACTCAGCACCGCCAGGCAAATGTCCCAATTCCTCGATTAAAGTAATTGACTACAGAAGGAACAGTGGTGCCCTCTCTCCACACCCAGCCTGTTAAGTGGCATTTTCTCATCTAGATGGAGCAGACAATCACAATTTGTCTATTATAAAATGTAGTGCTCTGATGTAGATGGGTGCATGGATGCTACATTTGGGAGTAGTAAATAGAGAGCAGTTCTGTAGACTGAGGAAATAACTGTAGAAATATGACATTATGTGTAAACATCCTGTAGAAAATAATATCTACAGAACCAGAAATAAAAAATAAAGTATCTAACTAAAAATGGTTAAAGTGACACTAAACTCAGAACTTAAATCTTGAAAATACACTCAAGTACCTTAACTATTAACAAAAATGTATCTTATTTGTGTATCACTCTGCTGTAGATCGTCAAATCATATCTGAATACCGACGACTACTGCCTTTGTTCCCCATTATCCTTCTGTGTGTTGTAAAGTAGTCACCGCTCCAAGCTAGCTCCTGTGATGGGACTACAATCTCAATACAAATTTGTAAACTAAACTTGAGATTGTAGTTACACAAACCCTAGAAGGTGGCCTATTTTAAACATCACCTAAAACAGATGTGTCATAAAAATCTAGTGGGCAGAGCCAATCTATTGCTTTCTTTACGGAACATGGATTCCCATACCGAGATGTCATGACCCGGCTTTATTCTCCCTCATCATAATGTGCATTGTGTTCCCACCTTCGGAAATACAATGCAAAAGTCTAATTATCCAAGTCCCCGTGAAATGTATGGAAATTGCTGGGTGGATTGATTCAGTAGCTACCAAAAAACTAAAACCTAAGTTTTGGGTGGATCGGGGGAATACATATAAAATAACTAATTGTGGTGAAAATAAAAATAAAAAACAGAAGCATCAGAATAAATTACATGAAAAACTGAATCCTTTATATTTTAGGACTGGATAATACTGAACATGAAAGTCACCAAATGTAAGTGCATTGTGCTTATCCACCCAATGATGAGGGAGAGGACATAGTAGTCACTTCATTACACAATACGGTAAAAAGCCTACAATGTATAACCAAAAGTTCAGCCAAGACTAAACCTTCAGCTGGACCCAAAATAATCCAAATATACAACACAACGTAAGGTTTTCTGTACACAAATTACATCACTAGCATTATGTCATGAAAAAGTGATAGTGACCAACATCTACATTAATATACAAAGTGAACATGACCAGAATCTGTTAGATTGACATTGGCTTTAGTAACAGATGTTTTGTAGAAAGAGTGCATGTGAAACATCGGTGTTACCTGTAAAAGAAAACACAATGGAAATGGTGATAAATTTAAAATGTAAACAAAATTAATACAATATGAGATGTGCAAAAGGTGAAGTGGTGAATGAGCCATAGAGATATACAGAATATCACAGGAGGATAACGAACAGATCCAAAAACAGATGGAGTGGAGAGTGGACAATGGACAAGTGGTTAAACTCCAACATGTACTAAAAATTGAGATTTGGATGGCCTGGCCCTTTAAACTTCATACCATCTATACAAAATCAGTTGGTTTTCTTGCTGCATTTTTCACGAGCAGTTGTGACAGCTCCGAGACTGCTGGGATCACATCCAAGTTGACAGCACCAGTAGCAGATTTTTCTTGACATGTATGTTAAGAGGGTCTTCTAAGGCTTAGATAAGGATAAAAGGTAGCTTAAAGTGACATTAAACCCTCAGATTTTTTAACATAAAATACTGTAATGTGTGCCTTACTGTAATCCATGGTAGTTTCCCTTCTCTTTGCTGCTCTTCCTTTTAAATCTGTATCTGTTCTCATGCTCTGCAGAACTTCTGTTTTGCAGCAGACTGCCTTGTCTCAGGAATGGATACACGGTGTCTGTGTATAGGTTTGTATAGGCTTGTAACCTGAGCCAGCACTACAGGAAGAGGCACTCAGCTGAAAAGGGAAGTTCTCCCCAATCATGAGAATTTAAAAGGAAGAGCAGCAAAGAGAAGGGAAACTACCATGGATTACAGTAAGGCACACATTACACTATTGTTTTACGTTAAAAAAAATGTTTAGTCACTTTAAATTTAAAGGTTAAGTGTTTGATTATGGGTCAAGTTTTAGGGATTGGGAGAGGGTTTGGTTAAGGTTCGGCGTGAGGGGATAGAGGGAAGTTAACGATTTTTAACACCGCTAGCCCGGTGCCCAGACTTTCAGTACTGAAAACCCTTCAACTGTGTCTAGTACACTATCAGGATATCAATCAGTTACAACACAAACACTCCTGCATGTGTCAGATCTCTCACCTTCAACTGAAACCTGAACATAGAGCATGCTTCCATTATTGGTCAGCTAGCCAAGTTTTGTAGTTGAACCATTAAAAGTGACATTAAAGGCTAAACAAATTTCCCCCACACAATGCTAATGTAAAGACTTTAAAATTATGCCTCTTAATCCAATCATCTTTCCAGGAGCTTTCAGGTGTTCCTCCTACGCCGAACTCCGATCCAGCGCCGACTCCTCTGCCTTAACTGGCACTTCCTGTCCCGCGGAGTCTGTGTGGGTGCACACTGCTGCATTTACTTACCTTGCGTCTCTCCTCTTCTCCCGGCCGAAGATCTGAACTGTGCATGCACCTGCCCCATGATTCTTTGCGTCCGCCCGAGAATTTTCAGATGTCCGGACAGGAGCGCGCAGTGGAGACACAGGTGAGTTTTAACCCTTTGAAAACTTTTTTTTAGGGCTGGTAATGATTAAAATTTTCCTGTTCGATTAATCGAAAGATTTTTTAATCGATTAATTATGGCCAGGATGAACACCAATTATCAAAAATAAAAAATGCAGAGGAGTTGAGTTCGCAATTCACAGCAAAGTCAGGACAAGCATCTTCAATGGCTAGGTCAATCTTAAGGTGGCCATACACTGTACAACCATCGCAAGGCCTTAGTTTTGCGAGGGTTGTAAAGTACTTAAACGTACGATCTGCCCATCTTGGACAGGCAGATCGTACTTACGATGACTGCAAACTGGCTGTGTGCGCGTGCACACAACCGGCCCGTTCGGCAGTTGTCGAACCAGCAGGCCACTAACTCGCCGAGAATCGTACGATTCCCAGCGAGTTTTCTAGCCTGCTGGTTCGACAGAAGACGTGCGACCGTACAGTAGGAACGGTCGCACGCCTTCCATACACTGCACGATCGCGGGATTTCCCGCGATTCTTGTACGAGAATCGTGCAGTGTATGGGCACGTTTACACAGCAACCAGAATTTCACGCATGAGTCAGCTAAAACCAAAGCATCCCTAATGTTGGGGAACCACTGCCTAATTCAGACACTAGACTGACACAAAAGTTTTGGGAGCACCAGGTAACCAGAACATGCACATAAACCAGCCGCGAAGCTTAGTTCCTATAGGTGCACTGTGACAAGGGAGCTGAGTTCACAATTTACAGCAAAGTCAGGACAAGCATTGCCAGTGGCTAGGTCAGTACGAAACAATAATCAGTGTTTCACTCACGAGTCAGCTAAAGCCAGAGCATGCCCTTCAAAAGGTCCTTAAGCAATCGAGATGCGCACCAGTATCTGACTCCTCCCCCCTTCCCTTCGTTAGCCGACAGCCACTTGGGGGAGGAGTCCGGTGACGTCGATGTCCGTGACGTCACCGGATCTCCGACGGAAGCCCCGGAAGCCGGCGGAGAGGTGAGTTCGGATCAAAAGATCTTTGATCGATCAAACAAATTAACGATTAATCGAGGGATTAATTGTTAATTTCCGCAGCCCTACTTTTTTTTAAAAATTGCTTTGGATATATCTACTGGTTGCCAACAGTAGATATATGCAAAAACCGTTGAGGATTAAATAACCCTTTAAGACAGGAAAATGTAGTATTTGTAGGCAGATATTCCCACTTCTAACTGGATCTCAGAGCTGATGAACCATGATCTCAGAGCTTGACCAAGCAAGGGACAAAGAGGTATGAAACTGGTGCCACCAACACCTCCAAAAATCAAAACTGGAGATGAATAAAAATGACTCAAAGCACACTATATCTGTAATAGAGATGTTACCTGGGAACTGGTGTTTGAACCTGGAGCTTGGTGTACTCTATATTCCACGAGTGGGGATCACATTTTTCCAAGTATCGCTTCGCACTTTCAACCGTGTTCTGCAAAGAGCAGTGACATCATGAGGGGCAGCCCAATGAAAATTTACTTGCCCCAAATTAAATGTGCCCAATACATACTGTACTCACCTCCATGAGCATGGCTACAGTCATAGGGCCAACACCACCGGGTACAGGAGTAATGTAAGAGGCCTTCTCCTTTGCTTCTTCATATGCCACATCACCCACTACACGTTTACCAGAAGACTTTGTAGGGTCTAGATTAAGAGGAAAAGAAAACAAATGTATGCATGTTGTAATGTATGCCAAAAATCCAGCCTATAAAGCCAATTCAATCAAGGAGACACGTACACCAGAGAAAACACGAAATGCTTCTTTCACGGATATGGCTAAACTAAGAGCTGATAGGCTGCTATAGGTTACTATATTTCAAAAGCATGCTATAGGTTACTATATTTCAAAAGCATGCTATAGGTTACTATATTTCAAAAGCAGTAACAGCTCCTGGTATTGCAGAAAACCACACACGTTAACTGGTTTAACTGCTGAAAGATAGGTTTTAATTTTCTTGTGGTTTACAGACTTCTGTCACATTGCAAAGCCAGGCAGGTGACATTTCCCAGTCATCAACTCTGCTTCCTACTTCAGTCACTCTGCCTCCAGCAACCTGCTCACTGGACAAAAAAAACCAAGAGTAATTTCCTCATGTATTTCCAATTTCCAATGTAAACGGGCTGATAATGGAAGCTGTAAAGTTGAGGTAGCATAGTTGGAACATTTAACAGATTTAATGTCCTGGCTGTGTAATGTGGAAGAGGCACAAGCTGACCACCACTACACATCCCTTGGAAGGTAAAACAGTTAATAAATGTGCATTTAAAATGGGAAATGAACTGGACATGTATGCATGTGCATTGTATGCTCTTATTACACAGGGAACACAAAAGACCTGTGCTCTGGTCTGCATAGTCCATGCTGTGGTGGTGCCTGTGCCATCAAGACTTTTTATAGCAAGGCTCCCTATTGACTGCTGTTTTGGGAGTACATTTGCCTTTTTTCTTTTAATACTTTTAATATTAAACACTTCTATAAAAGTATTAGATCTCCAGTTACCCTGACTGTCCAGGTGCTGCCCACTTGTGGAAGGTGTTTGCTCCTGTATTCCTAAAGATGTGATAGATCTAGCACTGGTGGGATTATAGATTTGGTGTTGCTCTTATTACACAATTTAAAGAATTGAAACAGTAAAAAATGTTAATGCAATCTTATAAAATTGATTACCTACAAGTACTATTGACAAAGAACAGCGCTGTGCATGAACAAACAGGAAAAAAAGGAGCAGCTTACAGCCGTGTGAGCAAACTATATTAAGAATTGATCAGGCCCCCTAACACACATTTTTGCATGCAAAGGGCTTTTACTTTACTTCCCTTATAAAAAAAAAAATGTAATTATATATTTACAAACATTCATTAAAGTAAAGCAACCCCTACAAACTATGGGGTCATTTTATAAACATTTTTAATACAACTTTCACCCAGGAGTCACACATTGAGTGCATGCAAATAGGAAAAAAAAATGAGTATGAATGTTGGAGCTAAAGAAATAGATTTATTTTTTACATTTACATGATTGGGTATTGAAAGAAAAAACACAGGTTCATCTCATTTGCCAACAGTTTAAATACTAAAGTAAAATCACCACCTAGGTCTTTGGCTAGTTCTTCCCCTTTATAGGAGCGCTCTACTTAAATAAATGCTCCTGTGTGGGGTGGTGGAAGATGGAAAGGGGAGTGTTATACAGACGAAGCCAATATCAGGCCAGGTTTTCAGACCTACCAAATAATTTTGTCACCCAAGAGCACTCAGTAAGCTGTCATGGGATCATCAGAAGACACTCCAACATCACCTGATCTAAAGACCATCATTTTACATCTAAGGACACCTTTACAGTCTTTATACCCTTAAAAGCCAATTTATTTTCACTTTCAAAAGGTTGCATTTAGAACTGCACATTATTGTTTTATTCCCTATGTTTTAAACAAATCCACTTAGCACTCTTCCAACAGACTGTAGGCTCAGGAACAAAAGCAGCAAGACGTTATCACTACCAATCTTCACACTGCCAGACATTCAATAGGCAAACATACAATCTTCCATAAAATTCCTCAATCCGAAATCAGATTACACCTTCAGGCAACATTTGTAACCCTTTGTGTATAACTGTACTATCTGCTACAATGTCCAACCGTGAGTCTCTGAAGCAGCTCCTACTACTTCAGTGGATGGAAACAATCATGGTATACATTTGAGAAAATAATCAGCTGAAGAAATTTCTCTGCTGCCACATAAATGTGTAAAAAGCAAGTTGGAAATCATTTCAGTTCCCCACTTATGAGTTATCTGCTGACCTGCATTAGTCTGTCCAGCCTCCTCCATGTCACCTTAATGGCCATTGATCTGCAGCAGAAATAGACCACACAGGCACCGCACTCCAAAGCTCAGTAACCAAAAGAGCAAGAACCTCTAGTCCAAAGAAGGTGAAAGTAAATTTATATTTGGTTCATAAAGACAAGACCTTGGAGTCTTAATTAGACGCACTATTGTAAAAACATACAATGAGTGGCAACGTACAATTTACAAGCAACAGTGTCGTCTTATCTGTAGAAGGACTTTGCACAAAAGGTGGTTAAGAAAATAAAATAAATAAAACACTTTCTCTCGATACCACGCTCCCTACTAAACCCTTATTCATGTACCATGGCACTCCGGACTGATAGATCCCAAAAGTTACAGCGGGCGCTAGAGCGACATGTAGATTGCGAGTAGGCAGCTCTACAGGGTCAGACTCCACCCGTGAGAGTGTCTATTATCCAATGGGGCCGTTGTCCCCACACCATCGAGGACAGCATGACGCATCCAGTAACTGTGGTAACTGCAGTACGGCTTTTCTTTTTTCAAGGGGACAGCGAAATTGCACTCTTTTTGCTACAGTAACATGATACATGGGTGGCACATTTTGAATAATATGTTTTGCTATTCTTATTGTTTTGTTTCCATTTGTTTGAGGTCTATGGTGGGAATGTGACGTCATTGTGACACCATGGGGGTTGGCAAGGGGTTCTGTGTTTGGTTTACTGTTCTCACTAGGGACGCACTGAAATTTCCTCTGAAAGTGTCATTCTTAGGCCTAAATTGCAGTGCATCCTTCGTTTCTCTCATCCCCTCTGTGCGCTGCTCTGTGTCCCCTCTGACAGTTTTTCTCCTCCAGTGGGGAGGAGAAATAAACTGTCAGGAGGCTGAGTGGAGCAGGGAGGAGAGTGCTGTGAGCGTGTCAAAGAAGGAGTTCTCCACCCGCACCGTCCCGCCTCCTGTAAAAGATCAGGAGAGCAGTGAATGGGCAGAGGCAGGTGTCAGCTGTCACAGGAGGCCAAGCCAGCAGTGACGGGGAGGAGTCAGCTTTCAAATGGGATCGAGCTCTCCTCCCCGCATCGCTCACTCAGCCATCTGCGACAGGGTGGAGAGCGGGTACAAGCAGTCAGCGATCAGTAAATGTTTGTAAATAATTGGACATAGTATGAGTTACTATGTACCAGTTATGAATGAATGGGAAGTGATCTACATCACTTCCTGTTCATTCACGATTGTGTACATAGTAACTTGCACTATATCCACAATTTATGAACAGGAACACTCAGTATAGAGGATCCCTGTTGGTTCAGTGCTGGGGCTGCAGAAAAAGATTGAGGGCTTAATCTCTTTTTCTATTGTAAAAGGGAAATATCAGGAGTCTGTTTAGACCCCTGACATTTCCCCAGAGCCCCCAGCAGTAAAGTTAAAAAATGCAAAAAAAAAGGTTAAAAAAACCTTTTTTTTAATTTTCAGTTTTGGTCTCAAAATGTCATTTCGGTGCACCTCTAGTTCTCACATTAGTGTACAAGTTTGTTTTGTTCTTCCCATTTCCAGACTGATGAAGGAATCAATGTGGCCCCGAAATGTTATTTGCTTTGTGATATTATGAGCTTGGGTCAATTAAGAACAAGGTGGGTTTCTCTATTAAACCCACCCCAACATTAACACTACATAACTAATTAAAACATTTAGTCACATAACACTTGTTAGAAATACACGGATATATGAAAATTAAATGTAAAAAAGAAATTGGAGTATTCTAATTGGCGCCTAAAAACTACCAGAGGATTATTTATTATGTACAAACGAAGCTTGAAATCGTAGCGTACTCTACAAATACATTCATCTGGTTTGGGCAGTCACTGTTCTCTCTAGCCTCAGATACCAGCCGACACCGTATATTACAAGCAGCACTCAGTACTTACCTGGTATGTAGTTAATGCCACAATCAATCACAATAGCACCAGGCTTGATCCATTCGCCTTTAACCATCTCCGCTTTACCAGCACCAACAACTAGTATGTCAGCTCTGCTCACCTGTAAGAGACAAAGTATATAAAAACTGATCAAAAGGAATGGCAAGACGAGAAATGGTATAGAAGCAAAACATTTAAAGCCCAGCTACAGAAAAATTATTTTGTGGGGGGGGGGGGGGG
>NW_017306280.1:1069405-1099328 GCF_000935625.1 Nanorana parkeri | reverse complement strand
ACAAGTTATGTTACCCCTAATGAAGCGTATCTAATGCTTGGATGGTTGCTTGTTAGATATGGTGGATATTACAGCTACTTCTGGCGTTGAGCCCAATAGTTCCGGCTAGAATACAGTGCGCGGATCGTGTCAGTCACTCTCCTCTTTCTCTCCCTTTGTCCATTCACAAAAAGCCTTGTATTCTTTTCAACAGTACATCCTGGGTACCCAGGATATGTAAATGTAGTTTCAAATGGTGTCAAAGTGGTTGCAAGGAAAACCACATCTTTAGCAACCAATTGCCTCCTAATTTAATGGAGGTTCCTATAGCACAATGGGGGTTCCCTATAGCAGATACAAGGTTGAGAAATAAGAGCACGTTCAAGTGTGCTGACAAAATTTGTCAGTGTTGGGCTCATTTTAATGACACTGGAAATACATAAAATGGTAATAAAATTGTTTATCTTATTACTTGCAAAGTGTGTAAAATTCAAAACATCAGCTCAAGGCCCTTACCTCCTCACTCAGTGGATCCGTTTTGGAATGGCAGGTGGTGACCGTAGCATGGTTCCATAGCAGCAGGTCATGCATTGGTGCACCCACAATTTTACTGCGTCCAATAACCACTGCTCGTTTCCCCGCAATCTGAACCCCTAAAAAGACCAAAACAAAAAAACGCACAAACTGTTCACAATACACATATGTCAAATGTATAAAGTGTGGGAAGGAGTACAGCCAAAATAATTCCATAAAATATATATTTAACTTTTTAAAATGTATGCTACAGAGCAAACCTGGGCAGCAAAGAAAGTGAATGAACTAACTCTAGCCAGCAAACACTAAGGCCTCATTCGGACTGCCAAGAGCCGGCCCGTACAGATCCGTGCACGGCCGTATCGGGCCACTCCCAGGAAGGTGCAGCGTGTGATTGTACGCAGCAGCCTGTTCTTCTCTATGGGAGTATGCGGCTATACGCCGCCATACGCTCACCTAAACTGCACATCCGTGCGGGTGTCTGTGCTTGGATGCAGACAGGATCCATCCTGTCTGCATCTCAGTGCGGAAACACGCACCCGTACGGATGTGCGGCTCGGGTGAGCGTACGGCCGCATGCTCCCATCGAGAAGAACAGACTGCTGAGTACAGTCACGCGCAGCACCTGTCCTTCCCGGGAGCGGCCCGATACGGCCGTGTACGCATCTGTATGGGCCGGCTCTTAGCAGTGTGAATGAGGCCTTACTGTACTAAAATCAGAAACATCACACAAATTTACCCTTCATTACATTTAAAAGCCCAAAGTAGATTTGAAGGTCATTGTCTGCATGAGGTTCAGACAAAGTGGGTAGGGTGGGCTACCTACATGAAGCTTATGGTGTAAAGTACTTATTGGAGTTTGACTGGCACCAAGTACTATCACCCCCCAAAAAAAATATTTTACAGACATGCAATGGATATTTTAAATATTGTATGTAAAAAACAAAGCCCTTGATTTGCAGGTTGTTGCTGGTAAACGATTATATATTAAAAACATACAGATGACATATTATCCACTCTTAACGTTAATGTCCATAAAACACCCCACCTGTTTGCCGTATGAGATGCAGACATCCTTTTGGTGTACATGGAATAAAGCAATCTCCGAGATCTCCCCTTGCCAGTTTTCCAGCATTTATGCTTGTGAGCCTGTATAAAATAAAAAAAAAAAAAGAAGAGAAAAAGGAAAAGCATATTCAAACAAACTTTATATCAGGTAAATCTTCCCAGTATTTGAGAGTCCGATCTAAAAATGTTCAGAGCCAGCAACATGCTTTAATTGGATGCACAGTGGCTATATACATACTGTTAGCACAGTGGTAATATATAGTTATGTACTGCCTCCCCACCCCAGTAGCCAAATGACAAACTGCCCAGACTCTGGTGGTTTTGTGCGAACAATGGCCTCAGAGGAGGCTAGCCTTTAAACAGAATTTGGATGCCTTCGAGGGCTCAGAATCGGCTGGGAAAAAAGTGTGCACTCCCTGGCTAGAACACTGCCAGAATGAACACCTCGGGTGGATGTCCATCCCCGAGGAAGCAAGCAGTTTAAATGAAAAGGCAGAGAAAGCTCCTGTCTAAGTGGTAACAGACCGGGAAGCATGTGTGCCTGTCATTAAAGCCACGGTTACTTAGACAAAACTGGAAGAGTAAAGCCAGACCTGTAAAATAATGAAGTAGACACTCACCTCCCTAGCTGCTGACCAGCCCTGTAAAGAAACCCTCCGCTGAAGTGTCTTCTAAAACAAACACTCCAAGGAGTGTAGATCTGCAGTGACCTCTGCTCCCCTCAGTGGTTTCTCTTGCCGACTCCCACATACCTACAGAGAACAGCAATTGTGCTGCAACAACCAGTGAGCTCTGTGGGGGTCACTACAGATTGACACTCCTGGAAGTGTTTGTTTCAGCCAAGAGCGTCAATAACAACCAGTGATGCAAACAGTGGGAAGAGCATGATGGGCATTCGCCAAGGGTCTAGTTCCCCATCAGGTCCACTCTGCTAGTGATAGACAGCAGGCAGTAGGTGGATTCCATAGCCAATAGCAGGCTGTTGAATCCCACACTGCCTGCTGTCAATCAGCAGGGGAGCAGACCTTTATGGGGAACTAATCCCTCGGCTTCCCCATGAGGCTCCCCCCACCCACTATTAAAACGTCTCAGCTGCTTCACCACTCTGTCAGGTGCAGCACTGCACTAAGGACAGAATATGTGGTATGGACACTCCAGCCTCAATGCGGCTCCACACTGTACCAGTTTACTTTTATATGAATCTGGGGCATGCACCGTCATTAATCATGTGGATGCACCATGGAATACTAGTGTCAGACACAATTTATGAATGCCAGGGAGTCTTATTAAGCAGAACCTCGGATTGCTGGGACACCTATTATTACAGAGTTGTGCTGGATATACAGCCACTCCAGAGAGTCCTTAGCTCTAATTAGCAGACACACAAGATCTCTACAGGGTTACAAAGTTGTGCTTCATAACATAGCCAGGGCACACGGAGAACATCCCTCTACATAACTCCCAACATTAAAAATGAAAAAGTGGCTGTAAAGCTTACCCATCGACATCTTTGGCAGGTGACACTGCATTGGTAACCTTTTCTGTATCTATTTTGTGATCGGACTCTAGAGGCAGCTGAACAATTAGCCCATGAAACCCTGGATTCTCATTAATCGACTTTATCTTGCTCAGCACCTAAAGAGACACATATAATGCAATTCAGAGTCTTACCACACTGCTAAGCAGCACAGCACAAGTGGAAATTCAGCCAATATTTCATTTTTTAGCTTTAGAAGAGTTGTGAAGGATTAGAACCTGTGAGGTGAATTGTGCATTCTTTTTGGGAAAACACTAACAAGCTCTAACCTTTTCCCATTTTTTGTGCATTGCACATGTAGCTAGGCAGATAGAAGAAAGGTTTCTGAGCCTTTGCGGTTTACCAGGTCTTAGTTTTATACATTAACAAACTCTGCCTTCCCCGGTTCTGAAAGTTGCCCACAGTTTTCTCCATGTTCCCCTTACCTCGGCCTCAGAAGCAGTCCTTGGTAACTTTACGTGACTAGCGTTAATTCCAATCTAGAACAAAAAGACAAACATTTTACATAAGGCAAAAGATAAGACAATTTTATGAAACCTATATTGTTTGTAAACCCCTAAAGAGAAATTATAGTGTTTTCTGGGAGAATGTATTTTCAATCAATGTAACATTCTTCAGTAACTTTACAATTGTGTATGAAATAACTTCTTAGATGTCATAAGAAGCAACTGTGTCATTTTCCAAAAAAGCTCCACCTTATGATAAGCTGTTCTTAAACTGCTTGACCTGTTTGTTGTGATTAAACCCGACTGAAAATGCAGCATGTGGCCAGCATTGGATAGGCAGCTCTGTACTTAATTTGCAGCTCTCTGGAACCCTAGGGCCCTTCGAGAGAATGCCTGCAAGACCGGTCAATGCAAGGGCTGGCGCCATCCAATGACCGACAGCGCCAGGGCTCACTTCTCCACTGGCCAAAAGTGGAAGGACACTCTACAAATCTTCACAATCTCTGCTTTCTGTCTATTATTCATATTTATTCAAAATAATTTGTTACATAGAACAAGGGGGTGTTATAGCATGATTCGCTCTCTGTATTCAATTCTCTAGGTACAGCACATTATTCGTGTATCTACAATTTACCAAACACACCAGCATACCATGAACTGTACATTCAATTTTGGCAGGGATCCCCATGACCTGAAAATTTCCTCCAAGGTAAAAAGGTTGAGATCTCAGTAAAACCGAGAGTCCCAGGTCAACCAAAAGGGCCATTTAGCAATTATAGCATGCTGCCAAAACCCAACGTGTCCGTACACAATATGTAAGCCATGTGCGGGGAGAAAAAAAAAAAATCATACAGGAACACTGCTATTTTAGTTGACAGCTTAACAGTTGTGTAAGATAAAAGGCAGCAGATAGAATTACAGCATTTTAGCCGCTGTCAGCTTACCGGTTTGAGTATGTGCAGTTTACCCGATAGGAAGCACCATGCATATATACAGGAGATAACAGACTATATGAATGGCAGATATCTCCATCATACAGGACACTGAAATGCAAAAGTGTACAACACCCAGTGATTCTAAATCCACTATAAGGCCCCATTCACACTGAGCGACAGGAAAATCGCGCGACTTTGAGCGATATTGCGTGACGAGCGATATTGAGCGACGTGTCACGCGACTTTTTCCTATTGGGCTGTATGCAATCAGGAGCAATATCGCTCAAAAAAAGGGTCATGTAGGAGCGACAAGCTACCAGCGACGAGCTACAAGCGATATTGAGCGACGAGATGTGAACAGCTCCAATGAAATGTATTGGAGAAGCTACATAGAGCGATATCGTTGCAAAAATCGCGCGATAAATCGCTCAGTGTGAACGGGGCCTAAGGGTCTCTCAGTGTGTGGGGGGTGTTGGGTTTTATTTAAAAACTTTTTTTTGTACTGTTGGGGGAATATCAGGGGTCCAAACAGACCTGACATTTCGTTTTTGTAATAGACATCTTTTTTTGCCTCAGCACTCAATGAATGGAAAGCACTCAGTACAGAGGCTTCCGATTCAGAACTGGAGTAAATGTTTTACTATCACCCAGTTATGAATGGGTAGAAGCCTCTATACTGAGGTTTCCACCCATTGAGAAACTTAACAGGAAGTGATGCAAAGCACTTCCTGTTCATTCATAACTGGAGACACAGTACTAGGTGTCCCAAGTTGTTTACAAACAGTGGAGTAATCAGCTGATCACTCCAGTGTTTGTCCTGCACACACAGGATCAGTAAATATCAGATATTTATTGATTCTACGCTCAGCCACCCGACCCACCACAGAGCCACCAGGATTTGACAGCCGGCGGCTCTGATCTCATCCTGACATGCTGCGCTCCCTCCTCCACCGGCCATTATTTTACAGGGGACCGCCGGGGGTACCGCTCTGGTATAAGTTCATGGCCGCTAAAGCGACCATGAGCTTATAGCAGAACAGTAAAAGCCACTAACGTAAGGCTTGCTGAGCTGGCCAGCTGGAAGCAGTTTTCCTTCGTGAGAGTTATGTCGGTGGCAGCGATAGGGTTAAAGACCAACTCCAGCAAAAGAAATATGACAGAGTGAAGAAAAGTAAAAGATGTCAGGGTTTTAATTTGCACTGTGTCCACAGTGGAAAGTTATCCCTAACTTCTAGTTGTGACAGAAAGTGATGGGAAATCTCTCCAGCATGGACCGCAATAAAATATTTTTAATATAATTGGGAAGGGTTAAAACCTCTACCACACTACTATTACTGTCTGTGTCCATGTCACATGTCCCCTTTATTTTCTGTCCTGTTGTCACAGGGACAGGAAGTGAGGTGACATCTCACCAATGGGGTTGTGGACAGCAGTCAAAACTTAACAGAAGTTCTTTCAAGTTCTACACCTTTTATTTTAAAATGACTAAAAAGTATTCAGGACAAGCATTTTACATCTGCAAGAGCATGAAAAGCAACTGCATGTCTGAAACCTAAACAGCTGTGATGGCCAAAGTTCAGACAATTCCTGGTAATATCAAAGTTTGCTCTCTCCACCCCTCACACTTTTTTTTTGGTGCATTGCTGTGATGGGGAGCCTACGTGGGCAAAAGGAATGTGCCAGAGGAAAGATGGGGCGGGCAAGTTGCCACACTGCCAGGAAGTGTCAAAGCTTTACCAAGCAGTAGGGCCTGGCAGTCACAATAATGCAGCAAGTAGATGCACATGTTGTGCCCATTGTGTATACATAATTTTTTTAGTACTAGATCTCTCTGCCTAGTTCACTTTTCCAGCCAAATCAACAGGTACATTTGAATAGAAAACTACATTTCTCTATAATAACATTCTTTACAGAGCCTCAGGAGAAGAGGAAACCAAGTTACCTCAGCAGCAGCTTTCAGTTTCATGCTGATGTACAGGTTGGAATCTTCTCGGTCTCCCACCTATGAAAGAAGATACAAGTGGTAAAATCCTGATAGTGTAGCTCAGATTTCCATTCATTAGACCAGAAATACATAAAGCTTATGAAAATTCAAAAAAGGATTAACCCTTTTGCTGCCAGAGCAGTTTGAGGATTTTGCACACGTTATAATCCACACTTGGGCCCAAGAGTTAATTAACCCCCCCACCCCACCATTACATATTTCCAGAAAGTAAAGACTATGCAGGTTAAAAAAAATGGCGGTTGCACATTTTTTTTGTCAATTGATATTAGCACAACTCTATCAAACAAAACAAAACCAAAAATACACAAGTTCATTTTAGAGCACAAAAACACTACCCATTTTTTTGCAAAATTTGGGTATTAAAATTACCTTGAACCTTAAAATTTGTGCGCGCCTGTGAAATGGCGACAATATTGTCCAAAGGCAATGTTTTAAAAGCCTGTACAGGTCTTCAATTTAGAAGTGAACGGTGAATATTGGCCCTAGAATTATTGCTCTCTCTCTGGCACATTTGGCGATATCGAACGTGTGGTACAATCATCGTTCTGGTAAGTAGGTGTGCCTAACATGTGTTTGCGTTAGTATGCACATGTTCGTGGGGATAGGAGACATACATTTTTGAGGGGGTATTTTTACATTTGATTTAACTTTAAAACTTTTTTTTTTTTACTTAAGGGAGCACATTGGCGGTTTCAGGTTCTCTTGACATTAGGGTTCTAGTAGCGTGGCTGCGGTTTCATTGATTTGAATGCACCGCCATACTCCCTCCTGCCCCAGAACGTAGGGAGCCAGCCAGAATGTGCTTCAATGCATTCCAGCAGTGAACCGTGCTGGAACGCACTTGGAGCTGGTATGAACCGGCCCTCGTGCAAACAGCTTGTCAGGACAGTCATGGCAACATACCTGTAAAATGGCCAGGCCTGGCCGGAACCCGCTCAGCTTCACCTGCATGGCTTCCACTTCATTTTTCAGGCGCTCTCGGACAAGTCTGGAAGATAAACGTTTACATCAATTGAAGTGAAGAGTCTACGTGGAAGTAAACATTATCACCAATTAATCTTTATTCACTAATACAGAGGTAGACAAAGTCATGGAGTCCAGGAGTCACCTCCACTGACAACAAATAGAGAAAACCTCAAACATTTAAGAACCATTGGCTACCTGACTCCTGGGATGTGTTCAGCCCCGTACTAGAATCTTAATGATAAGCACAGAACAAGAACTCCGGGCTTTTCTTTCTTTCTTCTAAATCCTAATTAATTAAAAGACAAAACAAAGGACTTGCAGCCCGACAAAGTAGATTGATTAGTACTACTACTACTAAAACTCCTGCTGTAAATCTGTTCGGCAGAGAGGCGTGGCCTGCCGCACGCTGTGCGTCTATGGGTGTACAAAGCTTCTTGTGGGCATGGCCGGGAACGTGCACGCATGGGTGCCTCCACAGCAGCAGGCTAGCTGATGGAGGCACCGGCAAAGGGGCGGGAGTGAGAGCGATACGGGGACCAACTAGAGAACAAGGAATTGAAAATCACGCATTAAAAAAAAAACCTGAAGGTTTATCATCACTAACAGGCCTAAGGGGTTTTACCTGCTTAAAAGGAGAACTATGGGGTCAGTGTTTTTCCCCATGAGAGGGGAATCCAGCCCCTCCCCCTGTCACGGCAGAGAGCCGTGACAGGATCTCTGCCGATCTACTGAGCCGACCTGTGACAGTCTCATTGTCACAGGTCGGCTAGAACTATGAGGTGAGTGAAAAGCACTCCTCATACTTCTCCTTTAAGCATTAGAGGACTACAAATCCCACTATAAAAAGGTGAGGGGGCTCAAATATATAGGAGATAAGTCCGGGGGGAAAAAAAAAAGTAGTGGTGACATCATGACTGAGCTGCAGGATAAAACTACAGGAGGAGGCAGAGACAGGACCAACCATTCTGAACAAACGAGAGCAGCCATGACCGGTCTTTATTACAGAAAGCTCCAAGTTTCACAATGGATTACTGCACAGATCTGGAAGCAATATACAAAGCTCACCAAGATTCAAGGAAGGGTACACAACTCTAGTATTTAGATATTTGGTTATCCCAAAGTTCAGCTTTAAAAATAAACAATTCAAAAACCATCTCACAAATGCCACCACTGAGAACGGAATTGGCGTTACACCATTGCCCGTGTTCTATCGAAAGTTCCAACTCCTCGAGTTCTCCAACCATCTGACTTACAGTTTCGTTAGAAGTAAGAGGTTTGGCCGAGAAGGCTGTACTGCACGTGGGCCACCCGGGCATTTCCTTATACAAATGGTACACAGCAATAACGTATTCAAATAAACTAGGTTTACACTAATCCAGCACGTTATTAATGTCAGGTGCAACACAAGCGGCGGCCATATTGAGCGGGGCACCTGAGATTAATAACATGTTGGATTAGTGTGATGCTAGTTAATTTTAATACTTCATTGCTGTGGTGTATGTGTATAGGGCCATGCCGCGGCTGGCAGTCGTGCAGAAGAGCTTTCTTCACAAAACTTCTAAGTTCCAACTAAACCGGAAGTCAGGCAGTTGGAGAACTTGATAAGTTGGAACTTTCGATAGAACACCGGCAATAATGAATCTGTTGCAACAGTAATCTTTATCAGTAGGCACCGTGCCACCTTGGTGACCCTTAACCCCCTTCAGCAATGTTTGGGATCAGATTATGCCCAGATCTGGGAGAGATAGACAAAGCTGTCCAAGAAGAATACCCAGGACTCTTGTATTTAGACAATTTGTGCTTATCTCGGAGTTCAACTTTAACCCATCTGCCATGAAAATGATTATTGTGTCCTGTCACCATCAGGTGATCAATGCCCATTCCTATCACCACTATGAGGGACGGAAGCAAGGGGAAATGTCACTAGTTGAAGCACAAAAGTGATACAAGCTGCAAAGTCTAAACTTTTTATTCAAAAAAAAAGAAAAAATAGCTTTAGCTGAAGCGGTCAGAGCAAGCTGGGACCCGCACTTCCTTCACTGCTGGGACCAATGTAGGGGGACCCGCGCCTCCCTCCATGCAGGGGGACCCGCATTGGGACCAGTACCTCATG
This sequence comes from Nanorana parkeri, assembly GCF_000935625.1. NCBI lineage: Eukaryota > Metazoa > Chordata > Amphibia > Anura > Dicroglossidae > Nanorana > Nanorana parkeri. The sequence goes on along the minus strand of NW_017306280.1, from coordinate 1,089,745 downwards.
CTCCCTATCCTCGTCTACGTACTTGTATGACCTCATAGACTTAACTCTGTCTTCTTATGCAAGTTCTATCAGACCGATCGGAGCTGACCTTAAATTCTGGCCGTCCGCTGTCACATGATTATACTGAACCTTGATCATGAGTCCCCCATTATCTACGCTTCATCACCATCATCCAATTTCCTGTTCACGTGTTAAGTCACTTGTTAGACCTTAAGGGGTAGCAATGTGCAGCCAGGTCCCCAATGTCCTGACATAACCTCAAAGCAGGACTCCAGACCCAGAAAATAATCATTCTTAGAGTTCACATCTTCCTGCCAAAATGTATGATCTCAGGTCATCTAACCAGAGAAAAAAAAATCCCCTGTGTACTCACTGATCTGTAGCATATATTATACTGGAAACAATTGTGCATCTATGTGTATTAATTTGCTTTCAATTACTGCATTTCAATATGAAGTCAATACAAAGTTTATGGTATAGCATGGCGGGGGACGGTATTGGGGTACGGTATAGCTTGGCGGGGTACGGTATAGCTTGGCGGGGTACGGTATAGCTTGGCGGGGTACGGTATAGCTTGGCGGGGTACGGTATAGCTTGGCGGGGTACGGTATAGCATGGTATGGGATATGGTATAGCATGGTATGGGATATGGCGTATGGTATATGGCGTATGGTATGGCATTAGTTAAATAAATTAATAGTAACTCTCAAGCAACCAGAAACAACATTTAGCCGGAATCTACCAATGCCTGTGGATGCCAGATAATGGGGAGTTTACTGTGGACAGAAGAGACCCCCTTACCGCCCAGCCATAGCCTGCTATCCAGGTGTAAAGGGGGGAGGGGGTAAGGGGGGTGAGATTTATTTGGACACACACCTAATCAATGCATTCAATTTCTACCCGATCAGGCCAGCCCTTGTACAACTGGGAGGTAGATCTAACCCCCCCAACTACACAATTTACCCCTTCCTGTGGGATCTTCTGTAAAACGTCCTATAGGCAGACCATTAACCCCTTCACTGCTGATTTATAGTCCTGCAGAGGTCCCACCACAGTAGACAATTAACCCCTAGTGTGCTGAGGCCTCTGCATGCAATGACCCCCTTTGCTACAGCCCCTTGCAACAAGTCACTCCAACTATGCAAGCTGTTAACCCCTCACGTGTCGCAGGACTTTTAGAAAACTCCAGCAGAAGTCCTCCCCCACAGCATGACACATGGACCCCTTCAGCGAGCCGGCACACTCACCCGGAGGCCACCTTCCCGCTGAGGACCTGGGCCGGCATGCTGGTTGCACAGTGCAAGGGGACTCGGCTCCGCACAGCTCCGATGGTGCAGCGCTGGCTGGGCTCCGCACACTGATGTAGGACTCAGCCGTCTACCCGCGTGGAGGTGAAAGACTCAGACTGCGCATGCGAATCCCGGACAGAGGGCGTGGCCACTCGGCATGTGGGCAGAGACAGGGGATGGACCCGCCAGCGGGGAGATTATCAGCTCATACTATACCTTGACAGCGGGGATGTGGGCGGGGCTAGTTTTCGCCTGAGCACATGACAGAGAGGAGGTGCCGTAGAGAACTCGCGCGGTGTGTGACTTCCGGGGCTGTTAGGAGGCTCGCTGCTCCCCTAGGCTGATGAGTGTGTATTGAAAAGGGGCGCCCACTGCCGCCTAGTAATGAAAAGTAGGCGCTGATGGGGAAACAGTCTCAACCAACCAGCGCCCTGCAGAGGTCATGTGACACCTATCTTGGTGTCCGGGACTAAAGCTGGCCATACACCTTACAGTTTTATGCAGATTTAATGTGGTCAGATGGAAAAGGTGCAACAGATTCCTCCATCTACATTTAACTGTGTGGATGGAGTAATCTCCACCTGGGCCAATCTGTTGCACTTTTTCCATCTGACCACAGAAAATCTGCAGATAATTGTAAGGTGTATGGGCACCTTATCCCCCTTATCCCTCCTCGGCTCACTTCACCGCCTAATACTGTAAATGTGCTCCATTAACTCGGTCTGGCACCCGGCCACAATAATGGAAACCCTCTATCTCCGGCTTCCCTCTATGTCACTTGACATGAACCAATCAGAGCGCGGCTGGAACCGGGGGTACTGTCCGAGCGAACACAGCAAAGGGGTGTCCGTTTCAACTTGGGTGTGTGTGTATATATCTATATATATATATATAATATATGTCTGGTAGGAATTTTAGAAAAAAGAACATTAAAAAAAGTGTGTGGGGTTTCCTTTCAAAGCCATACCAAGCCCTTAAGGTCTGGTAGGAATTTTAAGGAGGATCCCCCACACCCAAAAATGAGGAAAGAAATATGTGGGGTCCCCCCTAAAATTCCCAACCAGACCCTTGATCTGAGCATAGGCCTGGCAGGAAAGGGGGGGACGAGCGAGCGACCCCGCCTCCCTGCCATACCAGGCCACATGCCCTCGGCACTGGGAGGGTGCTTTTCCAGTGTCGCCCCTGGAAAAGCACCTGACGGGGACAAGGGCCTCTTCCCCACAAGCCCTAGGGCGGTGGGGGTGCAGGCAGGGGAGCTTATTCACATCAGGGTACCCCTTTTAAAAAGGGTCTCCCAGATGCCCCCCCTTGTGAATGAATACGGGGTGTTGTACCTCTACCTATTCACTAAAGGGTTAAATAAAAGTTTTAGAAAAGAGGCCAGACTTTTGAAAAAATCCTTTAATGGAAAATAAAACAAAAGACAAGTTTTTGACATGTCTTTTATCAACCCCCCCCCCCCACAAAAAAATGTATCCACCAAAGTAATCCAGGGTCAATCACGGTGTCCAGCATTGTCCACGACAACAACTCGACAAAATAAATAGAAATCATTTTTTTTTTTAAACGACGCCCGCCAACCTGTCCGCTCGCGAGGAACTCCTGCACAGAATGGCATTTTGAGAGATGCCGGCAAAATACAGTGGTGCGGCATCAGACAGGTGAGCCTTGACTTTGCTCAATCATGGCTCTTACAGAGTACTGTGCCCTGATTGGGCAAAGTCATAGGCTGTAGCCAATCGTGGCTCACAAGGCACTGTGTGGTGCTCACAAGGCACTGTGTGGTGCACAGTGCCCTGTGGGGCGCTCAGCGGGATAATAGCCCGCCAAACGCCCTGACAGTTTGTGTGTTCACCGAACACACGAACTGCTGATGTTCGTGTCGAAATCTTGCTCGACTCGAACATCGAGCCCATCCCTAATGGGGACACCTAATGTAAGGGGGGCACTCTGATGGGGAGACCTAATGTAAGGGGGCACTCTGATGGGGACACCTAATGTAAGGGGCACTCTGATGGGGACACCTAATGTAAAGGGCACTCTGATGGGGACACCTAATGTAAGGGGGCAGGGGCTGACTGGCAACTTTTAGCCCAGGGGGCCCCCTGTAAGGGGGGCACTCTGATGAGGACATCTAATGTAAGGGGGAACTCTAATGGGGGCACCTAATGTGAGGGGGGCACTCTGATGGGGACACCTAATGTAAGGGGCACTCTGATGGGGACACCTAATGTAAGGGGCACTCTGATGGGGACACCTAATGTAAGGGGCACTCTGATGAGGACATCTAATGTAAGGGGGCACTCTAATGGGGGCACCTAATGTGAGGAGGGCACTCTGATGGGGACACCTAATGTAAGGGGGCACTCTGATGGGGACACCTAATGTAAGGAGGGACTCTGATGAGGGGACCTAATGTGAGGGGGCACTCTGATGGTGACTCCTAATGTAAGGGGGCAATCTGATGGGGACACCTAATGTAAGGGGGCACTCTGATGGGGGCACCTAATGTGAGGGGGGCACTCTGATGGGGACTCCTAATGTAAGGGGGCACTCTGTTGGGGACATCTAATGTAAGGGGGCACTCTGATGGGGACATCTAATGTAAGGGGGCACTCTGATGGGAGCACCTAATGTGAGGGGGGCACTCTGATGGGGACACCTAATGTAAGGGGGCACTCTGATGGTGACTCCTAATGTGAGGGGGCACTCTGATGGGGACATCTAGTGTAAGGGGGCACTCTGATGGGGGCACCTAATGTGAGGGGGGCACTCTGATGGGGACACCTAATGTAAGGGGGCACTCTGATGGGGGGCCCGTTGGAGGGGGCACCTAATGGAAGGGGGCACTCTGATGGGGGCACCTAATGTAAGGAGGGACTCTGATGAGGGCACCTAATGTGAGGGGGGCACTCTGATGGTGACACCTAATGTAAGGGGGCACTCTGATGGGGACACCTAATGTAAGAGGGCACTCTGATGGGGACACTTAAGATATGGTGACACCTAATGTAAGGGGGCACTCTGATGGGGGCACCTAATGTGAGGGAGGCACTCTGATGGAGACACCTAATGTAAGGGGGGCACTCTGATGGGGACACTTACGATATGGTGACACCTAATGTAAGGGGGGCACTCTGATGGGGACACTTACGATATGGTGACACCTAATGTAAGGGGGGCACTCTGATGGGGACACTTACGATATGGTGACACCTAATGTAAGGGGGCACTCTGATTGAGACAAAGAACAAACATGAGATTCGGTCCTCTGCTGGAAGACTTTGAGTCCCCCTGGCATACACTTTAGTACACAGTAGTAGGCTCCTCCTTGGTTGTGAATGAATATTAGTGTTAGCAGCACGCACTTGGTGACAAGCAGTTACTACAACAGTTGGGTATGAGGACAGGTGTTGTCAGGTCCCCATAGGAACACGCACCGCCCTCCACTCTGCTAATAGTAACCTGTGTGCTGCCAAAGCTCCGGCCGATCATCCCTCAACCACAAGCCTGCTGTACCTGGATCAGAAATTTCAGCTTCTCTGCCGTCATGTCTGACGTTTCCAGTCCGTACAGCTATGACGACAGGATCGACCGGCTGTTTGATCGAACTTCATCCCCCAGCAGAAGCCGTCCTAAATTTGGGGGTTCACGCAAGAAATTTCACGAGGTAATGTGTAAATGTGATAAAAACAATGGAGGGAAGTTAACAAAATTGGAGCAGCTGTGCACGGCAACCAATTAGCTTCGATCTTTCATTTTCAAAGCTCATCTAAACAAATTGAAGGGAGAATCTGATTGGTTACTATGGGCAATTGTTCCAGATTCTGTCTGCTCCAGTTTTGATGAAATCTTCCCAGTTTGTGTTGTCTTCACAAGTCCGGCCATGTGCACAGGGGGTTGTCTGCTTGTTAAAGTGAACCTGTCACGTTCTCAGGGCCCGTTCACACCAGTTGCAGTGCGTTCCTGCCTGATTCTGGCTGGAACTCACTGCCTCGCTTTGCGGCCGGCTCACTTTTTAGTGGGGCAGGAGGGGGGCGTGGCAGGCCATTGAAGTGAATGGCACCGTAGACACGCCCTCCGGCCGCAATGCGATCGCCCACACGGGATTGCAAGGAACATTGGGCCTGCGGTGCGATCAAAATAGTGCTTTCAGCACTGCAACTGGTGTGAATGGGCCCTCAGAGTAGCAGGTGCTCTTTATAGCTGGCTGTCTCTGCTGCTAAGACCCCCTCCATGCATGAAAAATGTAATGTAATACTGCATTGTGGCCACTAGATGGAGCTGAGGAGCATAAGGAATAAATATATATTTCCTGTGCTCCTCAGCTCCATCTAGTGACCATAATGGGGTATTACATTCAGCCTGAACAGAAATAATATAAGAACATTTGTTTTTGCCTCTATCCGCACAGAATGGACTTCACAGAGATTCACAGGGCAAATGGCTCTATGAATTGTTTATACACCACAGTATGTCTCTTCTGCAATAAAAAAAAACTGTCTGTTTGCACATTTTTCAAATGTATGTAAGTTTCCATTTAAAAGTTTATTAATGTGTTTCAGCTTCAATCACCTCTGTTGTGTTTTTTTCCTGTAGGATTATGATAAAGATGATGTTTACACTAAGAATATTGACGGCTCCGTGAAAATCCCCAGGTAATTGTCCTTTCTGTCTGATTACTAATCAATGTGTAAATAAAGGATTTCCAAATCTTTGCTGAATATAAACAAAGCCCATGGAATGTGTTACAATTCGGTCATAATGTCACAAGGGAAGTATGGGGGCTGCCATTCCTCGCCTCTTTGAAATGATAGTTGCATGACTGCTGAGCAGCAAGCACACAGCAAACAGAATTTAGAACTCTTAATCGCTACACTTGTTCTGGATCATTCATTTACAAAGCAATGAAGCCAATACATCGGCTGGGCAGCCAGGTAACAAGTATTTTCTGAAGGAGAGGTCAGCAGTTGCAGCTTGTATATCTCCTCATGATGAGTTTCCTTTGTGAATCAGAAGTCCATATACCCATCGCACTCCTGACCGCTATGTCCTGAAACCACTGGTGGGTCCTGCAGTCTCCACCGGATGGCACCATTACATACACAAAGCATAAATGGGGCACCGCCACTCCAAACTAGTAACAAAAATGTATCTTATTTGTGTATCACTCGGCTGTAGATCCTCAAATCATTCCAATGAGGGGAATTTATCAAAACCTAAGCAGACACAATCTGGAGCAGTTGTGCACAGCAACCAATCCGCTTCTCTCTTTCATTTTCCAACCTTAGCTGAGCAAACTCAAGAGAAAGGCTGATTGGTTGCCATGAGCAACTGCTCCAGATTTTGTTTCCTCCAGTTTTGATCAATTCCCCCCAATTTGTTTTGATGCACCTGGAATGCATGTTGTTGATTTGTTATTTTGGGCTACAAAGTGTAACTGAAGCTAAAATGTTTTTATTTACTTTAGGATAGGGAGTGGAGAGGGATTAGAAGCCCTGTCAGGTTTTTATTGCTGTTTGTGTCTCCGGTAGGAAAATTCACCCTCTCTAGTAGCCCTGTTGACCATTATCATTGAAAGTGGAAAAAAAATGATGTCACTAGAACAGGAATAGAGGGGAAATCTTCTGATGGGGACACTCGTTCTGGTGTCTTTCAAGGGAAATCTCCACAGTGGGACACAGAGGGCAAAAAAAAAAAAAGCTGTCCGGGTTTATTCCCTCCCTTACTCTATCCAAAACGTAAAAAAAAGTTTTGACTTCAGTTCTACTTGAATAGTGATACGTCTGTAAGGGTTTTACGCCAACTATCGGAGATGCCTTTCTTAATTCCTCCGTCATTTCTCAGCCCATGGGAAGCACAAATAAAAGTTTTGTTTAGACTGAAGTCTTTGTTTGCTGTTATGGATAACAACAAGGTCAAGCAGTACAAATATTTTGGGTCGGAATTGCAACACCGCACAGTAATTCCAACACAGAACAAACTGTGATATGTATTAGATTAGGAAGCAGAGACAAGGGATTCTTTTACAACATGAATCTTTTGTTATGAATGTTATTGTTGTTATTCCATGAATAAATGATATACAGGAATACAATATTCTGTACACATGACAAGCGTATAGACTGGGAATGGATAATAGGCCAGATATTTTTAAGGAGGACGGCCAGTGTGGATTTAGGAAGAACAGGAGGTTAGTCATCCTTTGTTAGTCATCATTGTTTTCACAATGCCTTAAATATTGAATACATTCTATGAATATGATATGAACCTCCATATGATATTCGCAATCAGTTGTCACATACTGTATGTCATGACTTTACTTTGGGAACGTGAAGAAAGGAAGCTATGACCCGGCCTCTCTAGCATGTTTTTTTCTCCCCTATTGACACCAAAGATTATATAGTTACTATATGCTGTTCTGGCTGTTGTGTTGGCTCATTGCACTCAAGCTGAAGTTTGGGTAACATTTTAGCCCTTGCATTGGGGCTACCCACACACATCACCCCTGCTGTGACCCTCCGTATCTGCCCCTGCTGTGATCCTCCACATCTGCCCCTGTTGCCATCCTCTGCATCGGCCCCTGCTGTGATCCTCCACATCTGCCCCTGCTGCCATCCTCTGCATCTGCCCCTCCTGTGATCCTCCACATCTGCCCCTGCTGCCATCCTCTGCATCTGCCCCTGCTGTGATCCTCCACATCTGCCCCTGCTGCCATCCTCTGCATCGGCCCCTGCTGTGATCCTCCACATCTGCCCCTGCTGCCATCCTCTGCATCGGCCCCTGCTGCCTTGCATCTGCCCCTGCGGTCACCCTCCCCATCTGCCCCTGCTGCCATCCTCTGCATCGGCCCCTGCTGTGATCCTCCACATCTGCCCCTGCTGCCATCCTCTGCATCGGCCCTTGCTGTGATCTTCCGCATCTGCCCTTGCTGTGATCATCTGCATCGGCCCCTGCTGTGATCGCCACATCTTCCCCTGCTGTGATCCTCTACATCCTCCCCTGCTGTGATCCTCCACATCCGCCCCTGCTTTGATCCTCCACATCCGCCCCTGCTGTGATCCTCCACATCCACCCCTGCTGTGATCCTCCACATCCGCCCCTGCTGTGATCCTCCACATCCGCCCCTGCTGTGATCCTCCACATCCGCCCCTGCTGTGATCCTCCACATCCGCCCCTGCTGTGATCCTCCACATCCGCCCCTGCTGTGATCCTCCACATCTGCCCCTGCTGTGATCCTCCACATCTGCCCTTGCTGGGATCCTCCACATCTACCCCTGCTGTGATCCTCCACATCTACCCCTGCTGCGATCCTCCACATCTGCCCTGCTAAAACCCTGCACACCTGCCTTGCTGTGATCCTCCACATCTGCCCCAGCTGAGACCCTCAGCTCCTGCTCTGCCTGAGACATCAGGCCCCCAGAGCAGCAGCATTAACATGTGACATTAACATTTACACAGACGTCATCAATGCAATACAGTAAGTCCCCTACATTCAAACATTCAAGTTCCGAACTTTTAAAGATGCGAACATGCGTTCTCATATCCAATCATGTAAGTTAATTCATGTGTCTGTCATGTGCATGTGCTTTTTTGTACTTTACCGTACAGTACTGTTTAGAATACAGTATCTTTATTTCAAGACCAGGATGTTTGGAAGTACCGGTAAGCGTAAAAGTAGCAGTGATGTATCTGGGTCCCTTGGCTAACTTTGTTGGACTTACGAACAAATTGGACTTACGAACGTGCTCTCGGAACGTAACCCATTCGTATGTAGGGGACTTACTGTATTGGGGTATTTTACGTTGTCTTTACAATTGTTTGTTGCCTGTGTTAGACTTATTATCTGGTGGGAAGGGGGGTGCACTTCAGATTTCTCTGCCTACAGGCTCCAGAGAATTAAATCCGGCCCTGACAGCACAGTGATGATGTTGGTGCTACTTTTATATGATCATAGCTTGGTATATAAAGGCATTTGCTGTTCACAAAGCAGATTCTTTTCATTGTGGCTATTGAACAATATTTTCTAAGGAAAGTTTTTGTACCCAGTGTTCAGAGATCCCTAAGAACGGCCTTCTAGGTAACAATTGCTGCTCTGTGAACAGAATGTACATTTTGTAACTCATTGATTGTGCTGTTTTACAGACATTACTATGACCTACCTGATGGCCGGGGAGAAACTAGAGTAAGTTACAATTACTAAATATATTTTGGATATTTCTTGCAGGGTGAACACATTCTATGGGGATAGTTCTGCAAATCTTTTACAGTAGAAGGGAAAATCAAACAAAAACTTTGATTTTTGGTATACTAGACAGAAGAATCAATGACGGGTCTCTTTTATCTCCAATGAATTTCAGGGCTGCAATTTTATAGTTATTAAGTAAGTAAAGTTTAAAGTGGTTCTCCAGGCAAAGGTTTTTAGATAAAGTTTAAAAAGTTAGTTTACTAACTAAAGCTAGTTTGTAAATGAAGTAGGCAAAGGTTATCAACACTGTTAGGTTTTTGTTTTTTTTGTGTGTGTCCTTTCTGGGGAGATTCACCCTCTTTGTTTGTTTTAGAGACCATTGTCACTGGCATGGCCGTCCCTATAATGAGGCCTCAGGCAGCATTTCTTTGGGTCACGTGGGGACCCGCATGCTGCCCCCTTTTTGGGCAGAGCGTTCCAGGTTGCTAAGAGCTCTTAGCAACCTGTGACGCTTTGGCTGGTGTTCCGTCCAACTCACTGAAGTCACTGGTTGCCCGGAGCTCAGCGGGACGCTCTGGGCAGCATCCAGCCAAGCTCCTGGCAACCAGTGACATCAGTGAGCTGGGTGGAACGCTGGAGAGATGTAACCACAAGCACCCCTTCACCAATCCAAAGCTCCACGCATGTACCCTCCTTCCCGGACCATGCACCACCAGCAAACTGAAATGAAAGACAAAACCTGCGCTTATGGAAGGAGAAAAAAGAAGAAAAACCGGACTAGCTAGAAGCTGCTAAACTCAGGCGGTGAGCCTTATAGGTTAATTGATCCACAGTACACCGCTAAAAGCCTCACAGTGTTACACCCAAATAAGTAGTGTTAAAATTCAAAAAATGCAATAAAGTATCAAACTTAATGTTCACAATAAAGTATCTAAAAAAAATAGATCTCTGTGTGAGTGAAATATTGTGTTTGAAATTACACAACTTGTGACAAATATATATATGCAAAAATCAACCAAACACAATGTCTGTTTAAACCTCTCTCGGAGGAAAAACAGGTGCACAAGTGGATATGTATAAATACAATTCAAGTGAATAAAATATATATGTACATTATATCCTAACGTAAAACAATTGGAGTGAAAAAATGCAGAAATGCAACAAAAATGTCCTACAAATGTGACAACAAGGCAATTTTCAATATGCCCAAAAATCTATAAGTCTGATGTGAAAAAAAATCCAAATAAGAAAATGAACCCAAATAAGATCCAAATCCAAATTCATTTTCTTATTTGGATTTTTTTCACATCAGACTTATAGATTTTTGGGCATATTGAAAATTGCCTTGTTGTCTACAGTGGCCAGATTATTATGACCACCTGACGTTTGTAGGCAAATTAGCTATAATTAGCTATAATTTCGCACTGAAGTTGCTAGAGGGCCAGACCATTATAAATAGGGAAGTAGGTTGTTTACCACGACAGTAGAAGTGATTTTTTTCTGAAGATACGGGTAAACAACGCGATTTAACAGCCTTTGAACGTGGGATGATTGTTGGCGCTCAAGCCATGGAGCGAGTATCAGCAAAACAGCAGAATTAGTTAAATGTTCAAGAGGGGCTCATTGTTAAAGTGTTTAAAGACTGGACTGTCAGCCGAAAACTGGGTCTGAACGTGCGAATTGTGGCCGTCAGCGACTAGTCAATGTTAGGGCAGAACGGAGAGTGGCAAGACTGGTACAAGACAACAGAAGGGCAACAGTGCAGTGTCAGATTCCTCGCATCACCTTTCAACATCTCGTGGAGTCACGAGGCGACACAACGAAGTCATCTCGTGGAGTCACGAAGAGGCCCAACGAAGTACTGATGGGGTGGTCATAATAATCTGGCCACTCAGTGTATATTGTATTCACTTGAATTGTATTTATACATATCCACTTGTGCACCGTTTTTCCTCCGAGAGAGGTTTAAACAGACATTGTGTTTGGTTGATTTTTGCATATATATATTTGTCGCAAGTTGTGTAATTTCATTCACAATATTTCACTCACACAGAGATCTGTTTTTTTTAGATACTTTATTGTGAACATTAAGTTTGATACATTATTGCATTTTTTGAATTTTAACACTACTTATTTGGGTGTAATACTGTGAGGCTTTTAGCGCTTTACTGTGGATCGATTAACCACCAGCAAACTGCCGCCCTCCCTCCCCTGCCCACCTCAGGGAGGGCAAAAATCTAGGGACACCCCAGGTCACTAAAACTGAAAGTGAGGGATAGTCCTAAATTTTCAGGTGGAACAGGAAGAGTAGAGAAGGCCTAGGAGCTTGTTCACACCTTGTCTATTGAGCTGCGTTTTTTTGCACGTCACTGCACATGTATGATGTGAACAATTGTTTTCTATGTGCCCCGTTTGCACCATACATGTGCAGTGGTGTAAAGAAAAATGCAGCGCAATAGACATAGTGTGACCAAGCGCTAACAGTAGGTTTTCCTCACTTTGCAGGGACATTGTCTCACTTCTTGATGTGTCTATTGGACAGGAAGTGAACGGAAATCTCCCTAATGGGACACACGGCAAAAGTAAAAACCTGATCAGAGTTTTATCCATTCCTTACATTATTCAAAGCAAAACAATATATTTTGCTTCAGATATTCTGTAACCAATGTGTACAGATGCAGCTGGTGTAGCGGTCTGTACACAGGACTTCCCAGCCCTGCAATATGGAGTGTGCACAATGCTCGCAAATGGCAAGCATTTCTCATGTGGTAGTCATGTGACTGTGCTGACCAATGAGCACTCGTCATTTCTGAGCATTTCTAAGCATTTTATACTGGGAGGGCTAGGAAGTCGGGCTGGTGGGGACTAAGTGCATCAGCAGCCGGGGAAGGTGGCCAGCTGCTGTAGTTAAGTTAATTTTTTCACATTTTGTGAGAAATTGAGCTTACCCTTTAAGGTTTACATTTATATTCCTGTATACCGGCCTGTTCCATGTCAGAGAGTTTGGGAGAGCCTAAAGCTGGCTTTGCACGGCTTGATTGTATCTCATTTAGCCCGCAGCGGCTAAAGTGGAGTGTAAGAAAATCATTTGATTCCCCCATCCACTTTAACACAGCGTGGATGGAGAAATCTCCACTGCCAGCTATTGTATTCAGCAGCCACGGCACCTGCGGTGGCCTGAACCTAGTGGCACTGCCAAACAATGACTGAATCTGGTAGGACGCAGTTTCTGTTTGATCGATAATTTTCTACTGTGTTTAGTCAATTGTTAAATCAACTTGGCTGATTGGTTCTTGCAGGGACAACTGTGGCTTGAATTTTGGCCAATTTAGCAGAAATCGTCTGAACTTTTATCCGTCAATGTCCAGCTTTAGTATTTTATGCTATCAAGATTATACCACTAGAGGGAGCTCTTGTAATACATATAAAATTTAAATGAAAATACAAATGAAATATAGAGCTCAGGGTTGCAGGCGCATGCACTAAGCCCAGTAGTTAAGTCCGGTGGATTATTATAGTTATAGAATAAAAACATTTTCTGCCCACTTAATCATGCAAGTGCAAATAAATTTAGCATGACCATAATTTTTTTCATTTGATGTGCCTCATTGCAGCAAGGGAAAAAATCACCAAAAAGTTATTTCCCGGTTGTCGTCTGTGCCAGCCGAGCGTTCACTGGCCTGTGTACAGATAGCTGGGTGGTATGGGACTATCGAGTGTCAGGGATCTATGTTACTAAAGCCAATATGTTGATTTATGTTATTTTCTGTGAAAGTCTGCAAAGGCCTCTTCTGGGAATTATTTAGTGTACCCGTTCTAATGTTTTATTTGCAGTTCTTATCCAGGTGAATAAATTTGATTTATCCCATTCTGAAGTCTGTTCTGTACTTTTTTGGGGGCTTTGTTTGTATGTTCTTTTCACTTGTTCCGGAACTCTGTTAGTATTATCCAACTGCTAGCTGTGTGAAGGAGATGAGTTAAGACAAGGAACCCATACAGGGGACCAAATAATTATAGCAGATCAAAGCACAATAACAAGTCAAGGGCATCATCGTGTTTTCATGTATTTCCATATGATGTTCTAGTCAAGCGTTCAGTTCAGAAAGCTAATGCACCAAGATGAAGATCCTTATTAATTTTCAATTAGGTCCAATGAGACTGGATGACCAGATCTCTCGTGGTTGCTCTGGGGCACTTCTCTTCCTCCTTTTTTCAGCTGCTTATTGACCACAAAATGTGATGGACAGTCTTCCTGGCCAATAAGCAGCAGAAGAGATCAGGAAGGGGCAAGCTGCAGTGTGGCCATAAGAGACTGGGCACTTCTCTTCCTCCTTTTTTCAGCTGCTTATTGACCACAAAATGTGATGGACGGTCTTCCTGGCCAATAAGCAGCAGAGGAAATCAGCAAGGGGCAAGCTGTAGTGTGGCCATAAGAGATAAGGCCGCTATTTGCTTAAGAGAGTGCGTCCGATTTAGGGGTACCGGGTCATTCTGCAAACACGGAACTTTATAGCTTCCTAAACTTAAGTAATATTATCATCAAAAGGTTTTTAGGCTATTTCAAATGTTGAATAAATCTCTTAGAATGGATGCTGCTCCTTGATGTGTAAAGGTTTTAGTTTCCTCCAGAATCAGCTGCTCCCCTGAGCACTAATACCCTATTTTAGGGTGACTCCTTTCCATTGTAGGGTCCTATGGGCCTCCCTTGTGGGCTAGTAAGCTGTGACTGTCTCCACAAACACGCAGACACAGCAGGGCAAGCCACTCCCCTGCTCCCCATTCTTCCTTCCTCCCTCCGAGCCAGTAGATGGACAGTGAGCTGTCCCTTGTGATCTTGTACTGGACAGGATGTTATGGGAAGTCGAGCAGAGAGGATAGAGGCCACGTGATCGGAAACATAATCACTGTAAGTGCTTGGGAAAGATTTATAATAAATATTTGTTTGATATGGATTCATTATTGGAAAAAAACCCCGCAAAATACATTTTTTTGCCTTCTCCATTGACTCCAATGCATTTTGACAAAATGTCCTGAATTTCACACAATTTTACAGAGAAATGCAAACTTGCTCATCTCTAAGAGCCAACTCACACCAGACCAATTCACACCAAATGCGATAAACACACAGCCTCTGGTGTGCAGTGCCTGTCACAGTGCCTGATCCCAGCACATCACACTGTGTACTTTTTTTGTTACCACTTTATTGAAATGTTGCAAGTTATATTTTATTCAGTTCTACGGGCACATTGGGGTGTGAGGCGGTTGTACTGGGTCACCTCTCGCCGTATTGAAAAAAGTAAGACATGCCTCACTTTTTTTTTCAAAGCACACTACCATGTTCCTACCACAATGCGGTGGTGTGAATGGGCACCATTCGTTACAAGGCAAATTGCCTTGTCTTGCGTTGGGGCTGCACTGGAAACAATGGCCAGCGCAGTTCCAACGCAGATGGCCCTTATAGTGACACAGCAGGAAAACTTTTTTTTTTTTTCTGTGGGAAACCGGTCCAAATGGCTCTTTGAGTGTTTAAGGTTGCTGACCCCTGGCCTAGGATGTTTGTATGGTGCTAAGGTTAGCTAACAGGAGTTGACTAGAGTAGGAGAGGGACATCACAAGACAGAAGGCCTGGGGTGGAGGAAGGAAGTATAATCAGACTCCGCACACTTATTTAGATATCAGTGAGATCTGTGGTCACCACTACTTATCCAGTATGGAGGAGCAGCAGTAGGAAAATACATTTCTGCCCATGAGTAAGGGGCGTTTATCATTTTAGTTCATCGCTACCCACTTGACCAACAGTAGACATGCCTAATTCTGAGCAACCTGCTATGTACTAAGTAGAATTTGAGCTCAGTTATGAGAAACCTTTTTTTTCTTTCAGGCTTCCTATAACACTGGGTGTAAAGACCAGCTTTCGAATTACAAGATTGCGGCTGAAGCTGCTCAGCATGAACATGCTGCATTGCTGGTGAGGAATACGAGCTTGCTGGCTGAGGTGAGGTCCATATGGGTATCACGGCATGAGAACAAGCGCTACATGTTAAAAGATTTGTCACATTCCTAAGAGATATCTCAGATTTGGGTGGATGTAGAAGTAATTATCTGATAGCTTCATATCTCTTTATAAGCTTTAACATGTTATTTCAAAAATGGCGGAAACATTTTTGAAATCTGCAGCTTTTATTAAAATAATAGCTGGAGATCCTGCCGTATGAAGGTCCTTGTTGAGGCACTTCCTGATATAGAGTGACAACACTTTATCCTGACTTCCCGGTTTATTTCTGTATTGTCACCGTGGCACACACTCTTCCAATGAAATACAAACATTAGGCTGTGTTGGCAGTCTATTCATAATGACAGGGATCCCAACCTGAAAAAAGTAATTTCAGGGAGGTGCCCTTCTCATTTCAGGGAGGTGCCCTGTGTCGTGTACCCCCCCATCCACGTGCGGGGGGGAGCAACCCCCCTGAAATGATGGCAGATAGTAAAGAAGCTAATGCTTCCCTTGCTGTTTTTTTTTAAAGTGTTATTTAGTTTTTATTCTGACAGTTGCTGCTGTCAGAATAAAAAAAACAAAAACCCCAGCATAGACATGAATAGCTAGATTGCTATTGGCTATTTCAATTTGCAATAGCCAATAGCAAGCTGGCTATTGCACCCACCCTCTCCTGTTGTCAATCAGCAGAGAAGGACCTGATGGAAAACTTCAGGTCCACCTCTGCTGATTGACAGCAGCAGTGGGTGCAATAGCTAGTCTGCTATTGGCTATTGCAAATTGAAATAGCCAATTGCAATCTAGCTATTCATTCTATGCAGTTGTTTTTTCGCTGACTGCCGCCGGCCCCGATGTCAGAAAAAAAAAACACAGCAGGGAAAGGTTTACTCTGCTAGATCAAGCAGAGAAAATGTTTCTCTCCCGGGCAGCCGGGAGCTGCTATCTTATAGTGGAAGACTCCCGGAACGTCTGGGAGAGTTGGGATGTCTGTAATCATCATCTCCGGTCTATAGGTACATACAGAAAGTGCTGTCCAGTCCAGTTCCCTTAAAAGAAATATGAAGGCTGCCATTGCTGGCCTTGTTTTGGGAATGCTTGTTCTAAATCTGCACCTCAAAATGACTAAAGCCAAGCCACTAGCGTTTTTAGAAGGAGCCCAGAAATGTCAGCCTGCATATCTCTCTCTTTTTTTTTTTTAACCACAGAGTTGCTCTGATCCCTTCGATAGGCATGGCAGGGTGAAGATCTGAACTTCTTAAAAACGTGCAGATCGGGGAGATGGCCCCAGGTTCCATGCAGAATTTGTTATTCGATTAGGATAGAGCTGCTTATAATAGGTGCAATTTCCAACAACAAAATGTACTTGACCGTCTACTAGTCCCAAAAGAGAGCCTCTTCTACTGTGTCAAGTGAGATCATGTGTCATCTGTACTTCCTGACTAAAACCTGTATCTCATCATGTAATGGTCTCTGTAAGCCCACCCGCACCCAACAATACATCATCTGACATTATTCTGAGATTGATCTTAATATCACCTCTCCCTTTTCACTCAACAAGTTCTTTTTATTAAGTAAATCTTCTGCAGGTAATAAGATTTTGTTGACTTCTATATAACTTTGAGTAAAGAAGCTGTAAAATTGGTGCATGATGGAAAGCAACGCTGTGTTTTGCAGTGAGGGCTTGTTCACATCAAATGCAGACCAGATCTGCATGAGTTTCTGCACACGCAGTGCAGTGTGCTATGCCGCATTTTTTGCCGTGTTTTGATGCGTTCCAGGCCGTTTTTGGTTTAAAAAATATATATATATTTTTAAAATTTAACATAAGCTTTCAGTGCGTTCCAGTGCGTTTGCATGCTTTTTTATGCGCTTGCATGCGTTCCGGAGCAGGAAAAATAGGACTTGCTGCAGTTTTTTTAACATGCTCTGGAACTGAATGCTGCGGTGTGAACTAGAGCCCAAAATACCATTGGAATACATTGGACGCAGTTTTGATTCGGTCTGTAACTGCTCTGCTCCTGGAACGCGCTTGTTGTGAATAAGCCCTAAAGAGCCATCTGAAATTAGGAGGAGATGTATCAGGGGATATATCTAAAACAACATTTCTTGATGGATATTCATGTATATACAGCTATATACTGCAGATAGAGGTCCCTGATAAAAGCACGCTTGTTGTGGCCCTCCTTTCCATCACAGTTCATTGCTATTACTAATTGTGTTGGTCTCCTCCTTCTTTTCAGTCAGTTGCTTGTGCACTACTCAAGAAGTTTAAATGCACTATATGGACAAAAAAAATGTGGACAAGCCTCCAAATGACTGAGTTCAGGTGTTTCCCTACAACATACAAAGACATTTTAGACAATTATGCATTTCCAATTTTGTAGTGACAATCATGCTGGAGGGGCCTTTTCTGTTCCATCATAGCTCCATAAAACATGGTTTGATGAGTTTGGTGTAGCTAGCACCAAGTCCTGGAACTAAGCCTAGTACACATTGTTGTAATCATTTTGAACACTAATGGTCGAATGGGCACAGGTTCCTACAGACCAGGTCCACAAAGACGTGCTCGCTCCCGTGATATACCTATATACCGTGATATACTATACCTTCAATACAAATTAGTAAACGAAACAGGAGATTGTAGCCCATCACAGGAGTGAGTGGCTACTTTACAACGCGCACAGGGACCATGGGGAACAAAAGTAGCCCCCCTCCAGAAGGAAGGACAGTGTCAGCACTAATTCAGAGATGATTTGAGGATCTTCAGCTGAGTGATACAAAAATAAGCTCCATATTTGTTCAGGTACTTGAATGTATTTTTAAGATGTAACTCCTGAGTTTAGTGTCACTTTAAGTTGGCAGTACACTGGTAGATTTTCATATGAATGCTCATATGAAAAATCTGGTCAGAACATTGGATAATGTCATCAGAGACTTGTAGAATGTCGTTCGAAATTTTGTTTAATTTTCCTTTTTATTTTTTGCAATGAATAGAGTTTCTCAAATAAAAACCACATTCGCTGTTAGAATTTCATTTGTTAAAAAAATTCATATCCATATTATATTATTATTATTATATATATAGATATTCATATCCATACATCCATATTCATTCAAATTGACGAAAATGATTGTCTATTTGACCTTATTAACTATTAGAAGAGTTTTTTCGAACAAAATTCCACCGTTGTATGGCCAGCATTAGAGTTGCATCGGAGACAAGGGAGCTTTATCATGATCTTGTGGTGCTAAACCCTTCAAAGCTCAGTTTATTCATCCATATAAAAATGCTGACACTTGGCTGGTATAGGAGTAGCTCAACCCATCATAATGCCAGTCACCTTCTCCACTTTGTGATGTGACTGGTGCAGTTTTCAGTATGCCATATACAGTATGATGACCCTGTACAATTTTGCCCTTTTTAGGTATCTGATCTGAAGCATAAATTATCTGCCAAGGACGTCTTCCTGAAAGAGCTTCAAGAAGAATTAGAAGGGTTCAAGGAGAAGAATGCTCTTCAGGCTTCTAAAATCAAATCCCTGAAGGACCACATGAAGGAACTGAGTTACGTGACCAGCGGGAAGGCTGGAGCGAATGCTGAGATATATTCTTTGAGGAGAGAGAAAAAGGAGCTAAATGAAAGGATAACTGACCTGGAAAACAGAGTAAGGTGGGTAGACTTTAGCAGATCAATGCGCCCAAAATTGGATCCTTCAGTTCTAAATGGATGTTGTTAGGTTGATTACGTACTCTGTTGTTATAGGTCTTAAAAGAGAACTATGGGTTAAGTTTTTTTCCTCTTAGTTCTCTTTAGGGCCACGGGAGGACATATACTAACCTCCTCCCGTGACCCAAAGCTCAGTATATAGTGAGATATTACCCACGGTATAATGAGACCGCCGCAGCCGGGACGGATCCCGACAATACTGTCAAGATCCACCCAGCTGTGTGAGTTACAGCCGGCTCTGCCTATCTAGAGGTAGAGCTAGCTGTGTCTGCCCCCTCCCTGTTTGTTCCTCCACCCAGCACTGGAGGATCGGAGAGGGGAAATCCCTACCGGGAGTCGGGAACTGACAATCACCGCTCTCTGCAGGGAGATGATCGTGAAGTGAGCGGATCGGCTGCATGTTTCTGCTCACTTCCCGATCAATAGAGCCGACCTTTGACAGCTTCTTTGTCACAGGTCGGCTCTAACTATGAGGATGAGTGGAAATAACTTACCTAATAGTTCTCCTTTAACCACTTGTCCTCCATGGCCGTTCCTAAACGACCGGACGGGAGCCTTATATGAGCGGGAGGGCGTCTTAAGACGTCCTTCCCCTCCCCCTGCTCGTGCGCGGCGCACAGCGAGCACACAAGTGGGGAAACTGACAGAAATGTAAGCAGCCAGCGATGGCTGTTTACATGATTCAAGCGATCAGGCTTCTCTAGGGCGGGCTGTGCGACTCTCAGGGCTGTCTGGGCTATGGTGTCTCTCCAGGGGTCCGCAGGTGGGCTGCACAGTGTCACTGAGCCAGAGAAGGAGAAGGAGGAGCAAACACAGATGCTACTGCCGAGGTCCCCAGTGAAGCGCAATCTTGAGCGTCCGCATCTGCCTGAAACCCGGATGTGACTCTGAGCTGCAGGCAGATGCGGCTGCCCGAGATCGCGCTTGCCAGGGACCTCGGCAGCCGCATCTGCCAGAAAATTTAAAGTGCTGGTGTCGGCACTAAGTGTCTTGTGTCCGGGTGCCCGCTAGCTGGACAACAGAACATAAGACTCCAAAACCGAACTGTCCGGGTGCCCGCTCGCTGGACAACACGACACAAGACTCCAGAACCGGACTGTCCGGGTGAAAACCAGACGGGTGGCAACCCTATGCAGAGCCA
>NW_017306280.1:1068729-1069300 GCF_000935625.1 Nanorana parkeri | reverse complement strand
CATTAGCAGAGCCTGGGAGCATACACTGAGTGCCAGAGTCTAGCAACAACCCTAAAAAGGACAAGCCAAGCTGTTTCAGTGCTCTGCATATGTTCTATTGGATTTACACAACTCATTTGTAACAGATCTGCTTAAAGGGAATCTATAATCCTTTTTAAAGTAGGCCTAGCCTCAATTATATTTTCTGTGTCATGCAGTTTAAATAAGTCTAACACTTAAAGGCATTTATTACCTCTCACAGAGACCACAATTCTTTCATCTGCTTTTCTCTCCAGAATTTCGGCACCATCTTTTTTTTAGGCATTATCCAGGGTCACCACTTTCCTTGTACTGAGTTGCTGGCACAAAAATGACCCAATCATGTAAATCCTGGTGATTGTAGAAATTACACAATTGTGTGAATGGTGCTTGTAGAGCTCTAGGCCGTGCTCACAAATATCTTACACAGATCAGCCCCCTGCTGCAGCCTTTTATGATTTGATAGAAAGACACAATATACAGTCTGAGCGATCAATAAGAGAGGTGGCTGGAGAAATGACTCCTCCTGCCTGCAGCAGACTGATGACATCAA
>NW_017306280.1:1057877-1068440 GCF_000935625.1 Nanorana parkeri | reverse complement strand
TATATATATATAAAAGAAAGTATACAGTTGCTGTTTATTGTAATGTGTCATGAATTTATTCATGCGGACTTGTAAAGTTACCGAAAGGTCCACTTTAAAGGCTTTTAGAGCAGGCATGTTGAACTCAAATGAAACAGTGGGCTGCACTGAGTGGAATTAATCTTCAAGGGGCTGCATTATGTCTATTGAGAGGCCATATCTACTTAACTCCAGAAAAATTATAGCACTTCAGTACTTAATATTTTTGTAGCAATTGCAAGTTACAAAATGTTATCCCAGAGAAAGGGGCCATAAAACATCTCCTGGAGCAGCTGTAAAGCAGCTGGGACCTCATTCAGTTTTAATGCTTCAACCACTATGAGCCCTAGATGAGTTGGTCGCATGCAGCACTAAAAGCACTGGACATGTCTGGTTTACACTGTTTACCTGAATGGGATTAGCTTAATGCTGAAGTTTAATTGGTTTATATTTTGCCTTCTCTGGTTCCTCCTTTCCATCTTCATCAACATGTTTATGATATTATTAAATAAAACCTTTCCATTTTCATAATATACTTTATTTTAGATCCAGTGATGTCATCAATGGGACTTTGTGCTTCTCTGTGCAATGCAGGTGTTCTATCAAAGATTGTGACCGGTCACGTGCTCACACATTTTAACGTAATCCCGCCCAGTTTTTCGACGGTGGAATGTGTGACCGCCAAAAGGTGAAGAATGCCAAAGCTTTTTCAGCTGTTCCAGGGCAGATCGGCATCACAGGTTGTATGTGCAGGAGAACCGATCTGCCCTGGAACAGCTGATCGGTCCTGAAATGTCACCTCTATCTGACTTTGTGAAATGTAAGATCGCACTCACAAAGCCGGATAGAAGTGACATTTCAAGACCGATGACTGACAAAGCATTGGAATGCTTGACCTATTGGTGGTCACACATTCCACCGCCGAAAAACTAGGCGGGATTACGGTAAAATGTGTGACCACGTGACCGGTCACACATTCCACCGCCGAAAAACTAGGCGGGATTACGGTAAAATGTGTGACCACGTGACCGGTCACACATTCTAACGTAGTCACAAACTTTGATAGAACACAGGCAGATCATGGCTGGTGGGAGGGGCTGGCAGAGTGCTGTACATAGCTTCCTAAAACATCACAGCACCCTGCTTCAGTACTCCTATCAGTGACGTGCCGTGCCTTCTGTGCTGGGTGAGTTATCCCCCAGCCCGCCGAAGCTCCGCCCCTGCCCTGCCGACGCTCCTCCCCGTCCCACCAAAGCTCCGAATATATGAAAACTATATTCGGGCATACATAAATTCGTTTTCAGAACGCGCTGCGCATGCCTGCCTCTATCTTGGAGGCGGAGCGTATTATGTCACATGACGGTGACGTCACACTCTGAATGAGCGGTGGCCATATCAGCTGCCGGCGCATTGCGTATCGCCATTTTGGAGTGTATCTTGGTATACACCAAGATACACTCCAAGATGGCACCGCGCATTAGAAGAACGCGCCAGCAGCCGATATGGCTGCTGCTCGCTCTGCAGTTTCAGTGTGCGATTTCGGATTCAGTGGCTCCTTGCCTCCGAATCCGAAACAACATAAAAATGTGTTTCCTTTGACAAAACGAATGAAAATGTTCACACCAACCCCCCCACAAGTTAATACTCTCCACATGCATACATTGATTACTTTCCTGCTTCCTTGACTCCAAGAGTCTGCCCACACTGTGTGTAAGGAAAGGGTTCTTGGCTGATGTAGTTCTGGTGTTGTGCCTGGATCAGTAGGAAGTGACCTCCTAGCAACTGACCCTGCAAAAATATGACAAGCCTGGTGTCAATTTCACATTGTTTAATAAAAGCTGGTCCTTGCTACAGGAACAAGGTACAAGAAACAGTGCATGCTGGCAAATGGTGTAGAGGGGGGTTTGGAGTAAATTTGGGTAATGCCTGGACATACACTTAAGGTATAAGTTGTCTTTGAATGATGCAAGGATGATTTTCAATGTTTCCACCATCTGCAGGTTACACTTGATGGAAAGAGAAAAGGCGGAACAAAAAAACATTGGCTGTGAGAAAAAGCTCCAGGAGACTATTGACCGATTGTCCTGCTGCCTGAGCGTGAATGCTGAGATACAAGAGGATCCCCTCAATGTTTTGGTGACAAAGGTAATTCCCATAACCCAAGGCAGAAGTCTTAGTTCATTTTCCATCAGTCATGACATCATACAGATTCCGATAACCCCAGGCAGCAGTCTAAGTTTATCTTCCATCAGTCATGACATCATACAAGTAAAGCCGGTCACTTCTGTAGGGCACATATTAGAAGAACCTAGTGCTTGATTAGTAGTATGGCCACCCCAATCCAACACATTGACTTCAGGGATTAGCTGGGCCTGATAACAGGTGGCAACACTGTAGACTAGGCTTATGAGCATCAAGTAGATTAAAAGTGGCCCTAGACTTATAAGAGCAGTTGGATATGTAAAGGTGGCCATACACTTTACAACCATCGCAAGACCTTAGTCTTGCGATGGTTGTAAAGTAATTAAAAAAACGTATGATCTGCCCATCTTGGACAGGCAGATCGTACTTGCGATCATTGCAAGCCCGCCCCCTGAGGGACGGCTTCCAATGACCGCAATGCTGAACGAGCAGTGTGCGCGTGCGCACACCGGCCCGTTCGGCATTTGTCTCCCGAGCATCATTCAAACCAGCCGAGAATCGTAAGATTTTCGGCTGGTTTTCTAGCATGCTCCTTAGACAAAAGACGTGCGACCGTACAGTAGAAACAGTCGCACGTCTTCATTCAGACTGCACGATTCTCGTACGATCGCGGGATTTCCCGCGATTCTCGTACGAGAATCGTGCAGTGTATGGGCACCTTAGTACGATCCTATTGCATGGAGACACTTGATTGACTTTTAACCAACTCTAGAACATATGTTAATGTGTTAAGGCCCTGCACTGGTGGAGGAGGAGGCGGGCCCGGCGGTGGAGAAGGCTGACAGCAGATCAGGGCTGACAGGTAAGAGGTGGGCAGGGGTATGACCAGCCCACCTGAGACTCTGCAGAGCCCACCATAGAGAGTCTACGGTGGGCTCTGCAGGGTCACTCTCAGGTGGGCTGTGTGGGATCTCAGGAGGGCTCCGCAAGGAGCGTAGCTAGAAATCACAGGGCCCAATACAATATTTTGCTATGGGGCCCTGTGATTTCTAGTTACGCCCTTGCTTTGCAGTGATAACTATAGAGATGATGTATGAAAATTTTGCAATTTTGTATGTCCATGAAAACCAATCAGAATTTTTCCTTTAGCCATCTTTTCATGTTTCTCGTATGTGTATCCTAAGTGTAGTCTTTTCCAGGTAGAAAAGATGGTGAGAGAATGTATTTTGCATAAATCCAAAGTGACAAGCCTTGAAGACACCCTGGCCAGCCAACAAACGGAGTTTAAAGCCAGCCGGGATACCATAGTCAAGCTGGTATCGGAGACGGAGAAACACAAGAAAGCCATAGCCAACTTTCCAGCAGAGCTTAAATTGCTAAAACAGGTGAGGAGCGCTCCTGTGTTTGTCTCTTGTCCCCGACACAGAACAGCCACAACACTGAAGCAAGGTTTGTTCCTTGTCCTTGTTTCCACATTGAATGACACAGTGGGTCTCCATAACCCAAGGTTCCTCCTTACAGCTGTGGATGTCTGCGGATAAATGATCAATTTGACTGTTTCTTCTACAGATCCCAGGGTCATATTTCATGTAATTTTATTGCTTTGCAGATATAACTGTGCCTATGACCCACATTGTCATGAGTTGGGTCACACTTCAATCTCACATGATGTGTTATTTTCCAGTAAAATATAGAGGATGTTGTGTTACTGTAAAGCCAAAGTTTCTTGCCCTTGTTTCTGTAATATGTGATTTTGTTTGGAAAGGATGGGTACATGGCGTACACTACTATATTTATTAATGGAAAAGGTTAAGACCTTTCTCTTCAACTGAAACTCCAGCCATTTTTTAGATGTGAATAGAGTAGGTGAAGAGTTAAAATGCTCCTTCCTGTTTTTATCACTGTATGTATCCTCACTGGAGGAGTTTTCCCCTCATAGGAAGTGAGGGCATTCTCCACTATGAGGGTCACATACTGTGATACTCCTCACACCCCTCGGCGGGGACAACGAGCCGTGCACGCCACTGCCCAGGGCCGCTGCGAGACTCCTCCCACTCTCGTACGGCGTCCGGCGATGTCAATGCGCAGGCGCGCCTCGAGACTCCGCCCACTCACCCGAGTAGTCCGCATAAAGCCGCGATCCACCGTTTGATCGGCGTCCCACTATTGTTGAAGCAGGACGCTGATCAAACCAACAGCCCTGCTACTCCAGGATCCACCACTTGAAAGAGATTGCTGCTGACGTCCCTCCATTACAGTAATAAAAAGCCGAAAGAGATTCAAACCCTCCAGCACATTACTGTCCGTGCAGTTGCAGAGATTATCCTCATTTCCTCTGTGGTCACTGTGTGGACATATCCCCAGTGCTGCACAGACAGCTGTTGAAAAGACTGAGGTTCTAATCTTTCTCCACTCTAAGCAAAACTAGAAAAGTGGAGTTGGAGTTCAACCACTTAAGGACTTGTGATAAATATATCTCTCTATCTCATCTAGGACCTCAGTTAAGCCTTCAGGGATAGATAGATAGATAGATAGATAGATAGATAGATAGATAGATAGATAGACAGACAGACAGACAGACAGACAGATGCCCCCAGAATATCTGCCTTTCCATTGTACACACTGCCACCAGAACTGCTAAAGTTTCCTCTGTGTGAGCAAAAACTGGTAGGAGCAGCTCCTGCCATCCTGATTGCCCTTGCCCTGTTACAATCATTGATTGCACCAGTGTAGCACTCGCACATCATTGCAGGCTGATGTTTATATACAACCCAATAGATAGATACAGATGCATAGGTATGCTCCCTAATAGATAGATGAAGATGTATATATACAACCCAATAGATAGATAAAGATGTATAGGCATACACCCCAATAGATAGCTAAAGATGTATAGGCATACACCCCAATAGATAGGTAAAGATGTATAGGTATACACCCCAATAGATAGCTAAAGATGTATAGGCATACACCCCAATAGATAGCTAAAGATGAATAGGCATACACCCCAATAGATAGGTAAAGATGTATAGGTATACACCCCAATAGATAGGTAAAGATGTATAGGTATACACCCCAATAGATAGGTAAAGATCTATAGGTAATTAGGTATACACCCCAAGCGATAGATACAGATGCATAGGTATACACCCCAATAGATATACACCCCAAAAGTCTCATCTGTGTAAGCAATAGCTGTTGATAGTTTTAGCTAACCAGGTGAAGGCATGTGTGAGAGCATCGGTCGGGCTCTCCAGTGTGCTGCCAACACAGGGCAGCTTTTCTTATACTAAACACACATTATAAATATGAAAAAATGCCATTATCTTTTTACTTGTTATTCAGTCACAACCATTGTGTGACACCACAAAGTAGAAAACGGAGCCTGGGTGTTTAATTGACCAATATGGCTGCCCCCCTCCTTGTACATATGAATTGAACATAGAAACAAGGTTCTTTTAAAACATTAGCGATCAGTTGATTCACATCGGGCTGATCTATTTTACATGCTGATCTATAAGCAGCAAAGTCTACACATTCCCTTCACTGTGCTATATCTTGCATTCAGGAGCGAGACGAAGCCGTTCTAGCCAAGAGAAATGCTGACAGAGAAAAGGAAATTCTTCAAGAGAGAGTGAAGGACAACCATAAAGAATGGGGGAGCCTGCGCCAGGAACTGATGGAGAGGGAGCAGAAGATAAACGATCTGGACAGGACTCTGCATACTTCCGGCTACGAGGCTAAAGCTGCTCACAGCTTGCACCAGAGTTTCATAAGTCAGTTGGCCACCATCCTCGGCGGTGGATTTACAGCTGTTCCCAGAACCGAGGAAGACGTGAAGGAGCGGATCCAGGAAATGTGCCGCAGTGAGCACACATGGAAGTCTGTGAGTGAGATGCACTGAACTGTGCTGTATGAATAATTCACATTTTGCACAGCTTAGGGGGGAAAAAGTATATTTCTAGACCAGGGATGGGCAAACTCCGGCCCTCCAGCTGTGGTGAAACTACAAATTACATCATGCATTTGTCTCTGGGAGACTTTCCTGTGGCTGTGAGAATCTTGCAATGCCTCATAGGATTTGTAGTTCCACAAGAGCTGGAGGGCCAGAGTTTGCCCACTCCTGGTCCAGGCAGATAAAAACACCAATTCATGCAGATGCCTGTAAAAAAAACATTAAGAGGTCTATTTATAAACAATTTGCCGAGCCATTGGCCCTCCAAATCCCTCTGAATGTTTGTTCTGTGTGAAATGATGCACAAAACAGATGTTTTTCTTACATTTTCCTTATAAAATGATTGCATTTTCAAATGATATCTTGTAATGCAGCATTATGGCCACTAGGTGGGGCTGTGGAGCATAGGAAATAAGTATTCATTATATTTGCTCCTCAGCTCCATCTAGTGGCCATAATGCAGTATTATAAGATGACATTTTTAGTGTATTTTAAAAGCATACACAGAAGATTGGTTTTAGAAGAGATTTTTAAGGCACCCATAGACTCTTTCAATTCATAATAAAAAGCATAGACTTTATTTACAAATTTGGCTTCCTTCCAATTAATTGATATCTTTTTAAGTGTAAATATTTGCAAATAAAGTCTTTGCTTTTTATTATGAGTTGAAAGAGTCTATGGGTGCCTTAAAGTATGTTGTTCTTCTAAAAAACAATCTTCTGTGTGTACATTTAGTTGGGATGTTGCACCATAACTGACATGGTTCTTTCTCTATAAATTGTATTACTGTATTTTAAAAGCAACACGTGTAAGTACCTGAATTTGACTTGGTATTAGAATCTTCCACTGCTCTGTACTGTACAGCAGCACAAGGAGCAAAACAGGTGTGCTGTAGTGTTCATGTGCTAACAGGGAACATGACGACAGGAGGAGAAAGCAGAATGAGAGATGAACTCATCAGTCTGTTGCTTATGACACCTGTCAATGTCATTTATGTCACCTGACTGTGCAGCCTTCTGTGATAGTTTCCTTATCATTGTCCATTCACAGGCTGGGCTGGCCCTAGACCCGGCTGTATTGACTGCAGTGTAGTCCAAGGAGAGGTCCAGGACCTGGCTGTTCTGTCTAGCATTGGAACCTGGGCCACAGGACTGGCTAAACAAAATAACAAATCCTTCAATTTTGCATTTAGCTGTTTTGCCTTAACCACTTCAAGACTGCCGTACATATATACTGTATATAATGTCCTGCTGTAGCCATGATCTTGGTATGTTTTTTCAGCAAGTGGAGCACTTCAATGTACAAGTGATCCGGGCGGCTGTAGAGCCGCCTGTTCACTTCTACTCACCTGTGAAGGTGCCGCTCCACCCCCTGCCATGGTTTCCAGGCTCTTCCACTCCTCTGAGTGGCCTGGGACCTAGGCAGATGCACTCAGGATGGAGAAATAAAAATAAAAAATAAATAAAAGCAACCCCGCCACCTGCATTCTGATGCAAACACGCGTGTAGGCATGCACAAGTAGGTAAAGAGCGACTGTGCCACACGTTAGGTATCACCACAAACGTCAGAGTAAGATCAATAATTCTAGGGACATAATTCACTGTTAACTCTAAACTTGATGAGCAGTAAAGGCTTTTAAGCGTCGCCGATGGTCAATTATGAGGGCCAAAGTTTTTCACCATTGCCGGGCATGCAAAATTTTAAGGCTTGACATGTTTGGTATCGATTTACTCATCATGTTTGGTTTCTGTTTACTCGACATGACCCCGACTTTTATATTTTTCAAAAAAATTGGTATTATATTGTGTTTATGAGCACTAATATATTTATTTGTGTGTATTTGTGTTATTCTACAGGGCTTCTGCTTTCAGAAAATATATTGTTTGGGCTTTAAAGTCACTTTCTATGTACAAATTCAGATTTAAGCATACGTGTGCAAAATGAAAAAACAAACAAACAATGCTCTGGTCCTAAGGTGGTTAAATAGCAGGCTTAGCTTGCCAGTATAAATGTGTTTTAAATAGTTTCCCTTATTCCGCATTCCTGCAGACATGTGAGGAGCTTCAACAGAAGATCAACAAGCTCACCAAACAACTGGAGCAACAGCGGGATTTGTACCATGAGGCCATGGCAAAGTCCTACAAAGCTGAAGAAGTGCTACAAGAACAGCAGGATTCCATGAAGCATTTACAAGGCAAACTGGCTTCAGAAGAGATGATCAAAGATGGTTTTAATTCTGAGAGGAAAAGGGTAGGCGAATAGATGACGTGTCTGTGTTTTTATACAGCACTCGGTTGCTCTACAAAATCTAACAGTATTAGGGCCCTCCTGACATCTACTGAAACACCAGAATGTTATAAATGCAAAGTATAGTGCAGCTATGACGAACCTATGGCATGCCTGACACAGAGGGCATGCAGAGGCCCCCCTGGTGGCACGCAAGCCTGTTTGCCGGGGCCCGCACACTCCAAGTTTCCACCTGGGGTGCTCCGCGCAGACCTCCAGTGTCCCACCAGTCTCCGCGTCATATTAATTTTTAAAGATGGCTGCCACCATCTTTATAGATAAATGCTTAGGAACAAACAAAGCCGTCCCATGTTGAATCAGGACGTATACAGTTGCTTTCTGTTGGTTGAACTCGATGGATGTCTTTTTTTTTCAACCTAACTGCGTGTATATGTATATCTGAAGCAGATATGTGCATATACAACAATTGGGAATAATGATAATACAGGGGCCATGAGACACCTGGCTCATGACATAGCAAGCAAGTCATGGGCTAGAGACACTTTTTAAAGTGTATCTAAATCCAGAACCTAACACGGAGGAGGGTTAGAAATGTTGTCAAGCTTTAGTGGTCTCTGTGTCCCTCCAGTGGGAAGATTCGCCTTCATTGGTTCTGGTGACCATTGTTGACAGGGCTGAATGTGAGAGTAAATTGAAACTCTTTTTTGCCAGAGCCAAATAGAGAGGAAATCTTCTAAATGCTGTTTTTAAGTCTCTCCAATGGAACCCCAGACTGCCATTAAAGCCCAACAGGACTTCTAATCCTTCCCCAATCTAGCCAAAACCTAAAAATAATAAAATAAAGGAAAAAAGTTGTGTTTGGACATACACATTCATTTATTTCATATCATGGAGACTTCAGAGGCAGAAGTGGGAACACCAATCACTGAAACATCGCCCAGAATGATGGCAGGAAGATCTCACAACATACAAAGCCATTCACAACTCTGCCCCTAGTTATATCACCAAAGTCATCTCATAATAATATCACCCAAACCTTCCTCTCCGCTCCTCCCAAGACCTCCTACCCTCTAGCTCCGTCATCACCTCTTCCCATGTTTGCCTCCAGGACTTAACCAGAGCTTCTCCCACCCCCTGAAATGTGCTACTTGAACCTATCTGAGTATCTCCTACTCTGTCTGCCTTTCAGACCTATTCAGGGAAGCCTATTCCACCTCCTCTATGTAAAACTGTACATCTACTCCTTCAATCAGCTTACTGGAGTTACTGTATTACCTTCTGTATCACTTGCCCCTTCTAAATTGTAAACTCTCATGGTCATAGTCTTTCTAATTCTCTTGTATGGTATTGTATTGCAACTGTACTGTCTCTCCATATTTTGTAAAGTATGGGTGCAATACAAATCCTGAATAATAATAATAATAATAATAATAATCTCACCATCAGAGTCCTCAAGAAGCATAAGAAGCCAAGGGGTTGTGTATCCTTATACCAGGCTTCACTTAAAAACAATTACCTTTTTGGTGGACTCACCTTTTAAGAGTATATACATTTGCTCATGCACTAGACAATGCAGACATGCAAAATTTAAACCGTACCACTTTTGTTATTTCTAAATAACATGAAACCAAGGGGTAGTTACGGAGAATGCAGAATAATTTACTCACATAAATACAGCACTAAACAATTATAACATATTTTAAACATCTCTACAAATCTTAATCAATTTTCAGAGTCAAAGTACCTTCCATCCACATCTTCAGAATATAGTTATCACCTTTTCACTCTTAAAGTGGTTTACAAGCTATTTAATCTGTGATTTCAGTGTATCATTTTTCAGCTCTAACAGCGTGGCTGACACCAAAATTATAATAACTTCTCAACACACAAGAGATTTCGAGATGACCTAATACTCAAGAAAATAGGTTTTTAAAAGGAAAAAAAGACCTCTCATGAAAGAGGTTAAATAATAATTGTGCCAAGCTTTGCTTATTTAAATGTTCTTGAATTATATGTATTGCATCTTGTAGTTAATTAACTATCTATATAATAAGGACATAAGGAGTAACTAAAATGACTCAAGTGATTCTAGAAAAAATATGCTTGTATCATGTTATTTATCATATATATGTATGTGTAGATATATACATATATATATATATATATACACACACACGTATACTCTCTCTCTTCCCATCTCC
>NW_017306280.1:1011723-1057096 GCF_000935625.1 Nanorana parkeri | reverse complement strand
ATATATATATAATCATTTTCATATCATTTTGTGTCTCATATGTTAAAGACTAATCCACTCAGCTTTACAAAGACTTGCACAGAGTAGATTTGCATTTATTCACAATTTGCTCATTTATTCATGCAATTCAACCCTAAAGCCCGTGACACACTGCATGCGAAGCCATGCGGAGCAAAGCAAAACTGCGAGGCACGGACGTTTGCATGCAGTGTGTGAGCTGAGCGTGGCCAGATGAAAAAATGCTTCTTCAGCCAGGTGGCTCGCGCGTTACAATCGAATGGACTTTGCATTGCGATATGCAGGTTTGTACGTGCGAGCTGATTGGCCGAAGGTGACATTTTTCATTTTGGCATGCTCAGCTATGCGAGGTCTCGCAAGCTGAAACGCCGGAGTAAAAATTCCATGACACTGCAGGCGAGGGTCCTCTTTACTTCCAGCTTCACAACAAAATAGGAGAATCCCAAAGTTGGTTAATCCTCCCTCCGCTTGCCGTCTTGAAATGCCGCCTCCATAACGTTTATCCCAAGCGTTATTTGGGCTCAGAATATTTTGTAACAATTGTAGCTGGCGTAATGCTTGGGATTAACGGTTTTTACATAGAATTCTGAGCCAGAGTAACATTTGGGTTAACACTAAGGAGGTTAAATATGTTAAATAATAACACATGTCACATGAGCGTGTTGAAAGATAATCATATTGCTTCATTTTTTTCCCCATGTCTCCCATTAACAAGAGAGGTTCTGTGCAATGTAACTACAGTGTATGTACCTTTTGGGATCTGATACCATAATGTAGCAATCCACACTTCATAACCTCTTAAACAGATTTCAGTAGTTAGCCACTATGTCTCTGCTGTGTGGAGAAGATGAAACAGAGAGCGAAGTCTCAACCAAGTTCTGTTTTTAAGATTTTTTACTTAATTTTAAAATTAATTTTGAAGTTCACAATGAAACCACCAATCCCCAACCTAGTGATGAGATGTACTCATGAACAATTGGCTTAGCTCAATTATTATTATTATTATACAGGATTTATGTAGTGCCAATAGTTTGCACAGCGCTTTACAATATAAGGAAAACATTACAATCACAATACAAATTCAAGACAAGATGGTAAGGAGGGCCCTGCCCATGAGGGCTTACAATCTAAAAGGGAGTGGGAAGTGATACATGAGGAGGGAGCTGTGTGTGGGGATGAATTGTTTGAGAAAGTGATGGTTTAGTAGTTAGGTTGAGGTGTGATAGGCTTCCCTGAAGGGATGAGTCTTAAGGGATCGCCTAAAGGCAGTCAGTGTGGGAGATAGACGGACAGGTTGGGGTAGAGAGTTCCATAGGATAGGAGACACTCTAGTGAAGTCCTGGAGGCGAGCATGGGAGGAGTTGATGAGGGAGCTGGAAAGCAGGAGGTCTTGTGAAGAGGGGACGGTTAGGGTAATACTTTGAGACCAGGTTGGAGATATAGCCGAGGCCAGAGTTGTGGATGGCTTTGTACGCGGTTGTTAATATTTTGAATTTTATCCTTTGGGCTATAGGAAGCCAGTGCAGGGATTGGCAGAGGGGGGTTGCAGACACTGAGCGGTTGGTTAGGTGAATGAGTCTAGCAGCTGCGTTCATGATAGACTGAAGGGGGGATATCCTGTGTAGTGGAAGGCCAATGAGGAGGGAGTTGCAATAGTCAAAACGAGAGATAACAAGGGAGTGGATGAGTAACTTTGCGGTTTCATTGGTGAGGAAGGGGTGTATTTTGGAGATGTTACGAAGGTGAAGGTGGCAGGATTTGGATAGTGATTGGATGTGGGGAAGAAAGGTGAGGTCCGAGTCAAGGATGACACCTAGGACCTTGGTATGGGGGGAGGGTTGGATAGTTGTGTTAACAATCTCAAGGGAAAAGTTGGGGGAAGGTGCACAGGTGGGAGGAAATATCGTGAGCTCAGTTTTTGAAAGGTTGAGTTTTAAGAAGTGTTGCGACATCCAGACAGATATGTCGGTTAGTAGATTAGTGACACGCAAGGACACTGAGGGGGAGAGTTGCGGAGTAGAGAGATAGATTTGAGTGTCATCGGCATAGAGATGGTATTGTAAGCCATGTGAGGTTATTAACTGACCAAGAGAGGAGGTGTAGATAGAGAATTGGCTCTCTCCTTCCGTGCATATAGATAATGAACACTTTACGTAATAATATGTATACCAAAATGGCTCAGGGTAATATTTCAGCTCTTTTGAATGGTGCATTTGGTGTGTAGACTTTAAAAAAAAGACTTATATTATATTCTAAATGTTCTACTTGGCTGCTCTTAAATGTGCTATTATCCTAACATTTGTACATTTGCCATTTGCGTTTTATAGCTCAAGAAGTTCTTACTGCAGATGGCAGAGAAGTTTAATATCAGCCAAGATATATCTTGCGAGAGTCTGATTTCCCAGTACGACATGCTGCTGAAGAGGGCAGAAGATATTTCTAAGAGGGATAAAGAATTTCTGAGTGACAATAAAACTCTCCTTTATAACCTTCAAAAAAAGGTACCCAATTGTTTTCAAAATCAGCTCCTGCAAGGAGATTGTGGTGAGTGGAACCCATGCTATAGAACAGGGGTAAGCAAACTCCAGCCATCAGGCTGTGGTGAAACCACAAATTCCATCATGCATCTGCCTCTGTCAGTCTTGCATGTGGCTGTCAGTCTTGCAGTGCCTAATAAGATTTGTAGTTGCACCACAGCTGGAGGGCTGGAGTTAGCCTACCCCTGTTAAAGAGAATACTGTTTCTGTTTGGTCAAATGAAGAATAAGCAGGATCCTTTAAAAAGTCTGCAAGAGTACATTACCAGTTGGTGTATGTAGAAATATGTAAAGTTCACCTCTACCCAAAATATATATACACAGTTACTCCAATAGCAAGTCAACTACGTCTGTTTATTGACGTATGAGCAGCATAACATGATACACTCAATGTGTGTAGTTCACTTGTTCTGCCTGATGAAGTGGATCCAGTGAGACCCCGGAATGTTGCATTGAGTGTATCACGTTATGCTGCTCATACCTCAATAAACAGATGTATTTGACTTGCTGTTGAGGTGATGGTGTCTATATATTTTGCGTGACATTGACCACGATTGCCAACCGTCGACAGCCGCAGCACCCACCCTCATTATCATGGGTTTATGGACTTTACTCTGTTCAGAAAATGACTCCTCACTTCCCATCTATTTGATATGTGTCAGACAAAACAAGAAGTGATGAGAAATCTATCCAACTCCAGCTCAGTCAGCAATAAAAATGTTTCTGGTAGGGTGAGGAAGGGTTAGAATCTGTCAGGGTTTTATTCCTGCCCTCTGATGAAGATTCTGCTCACTTCCTGCCAATGTAAAGGGTGTCAGACAAAACAGGAAGTGAAGAGAATTCTCAGTTTGGACACAAACATGAATAATCACCTGGTTCAAAACTTCATCCCCACTCTACCCAAAGTAAAAAAAAAAAAAGGTTTGCCTCTAATAGAATACAGACAGGATATGCATCCTTCTGGTAACTCGGATTATGTTTATTCCCTTTTTGTTGTTTCTTGTAGCGCTCACCCCTGAAAGAGCCGCCAGAATAATCCGGGTCAGCCATAGCCTGTCTAGGGATTTTGGTAACTAGCTGCCCCATTAGCATTAACCGCCCTCTTCTAGTGCCCACAGAGCTGATATCCAGGCCAGAAGTATGATGATGAATAACTTGATTAACATATTCACTCTGGGAGGGAGGGTAGAGGAATCCTAGACATCCTGGGTAGTACAGACTCCAGACTCACCAGTCCCTTTTAGTAATTCAGTGTAGATTGTAGATTCAATAGTAACCCCAGCTGGATTGGGCGACAGATGAGCAGGGGATTGGCATAAAATCTTCCATAGGAGAGACACCAGACTTGCTCCTGAGTTCCAGTCCATTTCAGAAACCTCCAGCAGCCATCAGCTTCCCTGGTTCTCCTCCTGCAACAATAACAGAGGCCTCCTTTAGACTTGAGACCTAGCGAAACACTTCCCGCACTCAAGTGTTCCCACCCCCCCTTCCCCAGGCCTCAGGCCTAGCCTGGGGTCAAGCTGGACAGCACCCCAACCAGAACTAACACATAGCAATTCCCTTGAGTAAATATGCCCTGTCCCAGATGGCAACACTGGCTGTCAAAGCCCCAGTGATTGGCTGGTGGATTGCATACACACTCCTCATTGGTTGTCCCACACTGCAGCAGAGTCACACTCCACTCAATGCCAGAATGCCTGGAAGCTCCTTGGCTCGTTGGCAGCAGGTTGAAGGTTAAACTAGCTGACAAAGCAGCCGTTAGCGGTCCAGTAACAAAAATTCCATAACCAATACATTTTAGAAGGTAGGCGAGGTCGGCATTGTGACCAGCTACCCACAGAGACCTGCTGGCACCTATATATTATATACCAGTCAA
The DNA here is from genome assembly GCF_000935625.1 of Nanorana parkeri. Classification (NCBI taxonomy): domain Eukaryota; kingdom Metazoa; phylum Chordata; class Amphibia; order Anura; family Dicroglossidae; genus Nanorana; species Nanorana parkeri. Next base: position 1,052,666 of record NW_017306280.1, on the reverse strand, counting down.
CTGCTGGGGCCATGGCACAGGATTGGTCCCAGAGGATATTTGCCCACCAACCTGCAGTAAACAAGAACCCAGTGTTTGGGTAGGAAACCCCAAAAGATCAGGTTCAAAAACAACTTTTAAAAAATGGTTCTAGGGTAGGGAGGGCAAACAAGCAGGGGAGGAAGGAGGGAGAAATGGGGGGAAAAAAGGAAAGGTAAAGAGGGAAAGAACAAGAAAGAAAGATACAGAGAAGGCATATCGAGACAAGATTAAAAGCAAGATATAAAGCAAACCAGATAAAAAGAGGTCGAGTGGGGTTCACCCTGGAGAATAATTAGGTATTTTTAGGAGGATGCTGATGCAGGATCAAAATCTCCAAATCTTCAAGATTTTCTTATGAGAATCTGCTAAAATTGCTGACGTAATCCTATTAAAGGGTTTCTAAACCCTCACGTTTTTCTGCATATATCTACTGCTTGCTTTAAAAGCGGTTTAAACGTACCCCTGTCTTCACCACGCGCTCTCGTCCGAAAATCCGAAAATGCAAAGCATCTTGGGGCGGGCGCATGCACAGTTTGGATTTTCAGCCTAGAGACGAGGAGAGACACAAGGTAAGCCTATGGACGCGGTCACACACCGTGGGACAGGAAGTGCCAGCAAGGACAGAGGAGTCAGCACTGGATTGCAGACCCGCAGCAGCGCTGGAGAGAAGGCTGAAAAGGACAGGAAAGAAGAGGAAGATCGGATTAAGAGACATCATTTAAGGTAAGTGCTAACATTAACATTGGGGGGAGGGAAAACATTTTTTGACTTTAATGTCACTTTAAGGGTAGAGGACCTCCAGGGCCTTGCAAGAGTTTGTTTAGTGGCCATAAATATATGGGTGATCAAAATCTGTTAGTGCTTTGTAACTTTGTTGGTGTTTTCAAATTTGGTTTAGCATTTAGACCTTCTGTTAAGTTTTATTATTGTGGAGCACTAACTTATCTTTGAGAATATCCACCTAAAGGCATGGTCTATGATAAGGGATTTACAGGTGAAACTCGAAAAATTAGAATATCGTGCAAAAGTTAATTTATTTCACTAATGCAACTTAGCCGTCTACCAGGAGATTTTGGAACACTTCATGCTTTCTTCCGCAGACGAGCTCTATGGGGATGCTGACTTCATTTTCCAGCAGGACTTGGCACCTGCCCACACTGCCAAAAAAATTCTGAGATTGTGGATCTGGGTTTTCATGAGCTGTAAGCCATAATCATCACAATTATGACAAATCACTATCTTGCTTTGCATGTAATGAGTCTATCACATATATTAGTTTCACCTTTTAAGTTGCATTAGTGAAATAAATGAACTTTTGCACGATATTCTAATTTTTTCGAGTTTCACCTGTATTCCTTTATAGGTGTCTAGGAGTCAATGTAGAACTAATATTGAGTTGAAGTCAGAGAATAGATGGCTATACTAAGAAAGGAAAGCATACAGAGAGCAGGGAAGAATAACAGAGAGAGATGTTAAAGGAAAACAAAAACAGGGGTAGAGGAGAAGAGTGCTTCATAACACCCAAACAAAGTACTGACATCGGGATTGATGGGTTATGATGGGCAGAGATGTTAGTCTTAGAGGGATGATAAAAAAAAATCAGCTGAGAACCTAAAATGCACCCACCAAGTCAAAGGAAAGCCCCCATTTGTTTCCCAGTAGATCATTAGTTCCATCTGGTGAATGGAGTCCATTTCACATGTTCATTCAGTGTGATGGGGGGGGGGGGGGGGGGGGAGGGGGGGGTGTCTGCCTTTTGCCAATGCCTGGAGACAATAGTGCCTGCAGCAGTGAAAGAATGGTGTAAATTTGTCAATAGGATCCTGGGATCAAGGACAATAACATGATATTTCAGATATTGGGGAAGGCTTCACCAGATGGCTTCAATTAATATACATCTCTACTTTTTTTGGTGTAGAATACCATCAGTTTATGTCACTTGGCATTCTACTTTCAGTAATGTGACTTTTAAGCTGAAAAAAACACAAAAAGGCCAGTGTCAACGCACTTTTATTCGCTTCAAGCAGGATTTACTTTTGCTATACAAGTCTATGGGTATGCAAAACCGTCTTGAAGCAGGACAATAGCAGGTCAGAAAAAAGTCAATTGCAAGTCAAATGCGCCTGTCAATGAATTCAGAATGAGCTCAAACTGATGTCAAACTGATGCCATTGACACATGTTACTTGAGATTCACTAGCCCTTTCGGTATATATCAGAGTTGCCAGGCTGTCAGGCCAAGCATGCTTATACCACTGAAATGAAAAAAAACCCGATGATGATCATTAAAGGAATGTGGCTCTCCAATCTATACCAACACTTCGTCTTTATTTGTTTTACTTTTTCCTGTACACTATCCAGCTAAACACATTATATCCCTGTAGGTGAATTCCCAGAGAGAAAAAATAGAGTTAAAATCTTCCCAGATTGAACAACTGGAGAAGAAGATCAAACAGCTTGAGAGAGAAAAAGAGCATCAAGCCTTACTGAGCACTGAAAATTCAGCCAACGTGACAGCCCAAAAATTGCAGAAGAAGGTCGAGAGACTCCAAGGACAGCTCAGTGACATGAAAATTGCTAATCAGAACCTGACGGCTCAGCTTGTCGATATGAACGATCTAAAGGTGAGCTCGCCACTTTAGGAAGTTTAGAGAAGAATTATGCAGCGCCGCTATCTCAGCTTTACTGTGAGAGGTAAAAAAAAAAAGTCACTAGTTAGAAGTTTTAAGGTAATTCTTGCTAAAACTACATTGACAATAGCATAGAGATATATAGTGCTGGCATATTCTGGTGTTCTTTTCAGAGAATACTGAACCAACAACCTCTACCAACAACTCTAAACCTTAATATCCCATGAATATAAATGTAATATTTGACATTAAAATGGTAATAAAGAAAGTTGCTAATGGAGGTGGCATCAAAACGCTGTCATGAATATAGAGGAGTTAACCCATGCATGCACAGTTCTCAGCAGCTTATATCATTGCAGGGAATAGCATATATTGGTTGCATTTACTCACACATGCATGGGATAATGTACATTGCACATTCCCACTACATGCACAACAAAATCAGGCACTTAGTAATATGTAACCTGTCCAGTGCTTGTGAACACAGCATATGTGGCGTGCACAATAGTGGCTTCTCTACCCCGTCTGCGCAGGCCACGGTCCCTATATTTTCTGTGAGCATTGACCATGTGTTCTCAAGGATACCCAATCAATGTCAGTGACTGGCACCCCTGCTGCTGAAGAAGGAGGTCAGACCCTTCAACTGTGCCCCCCTGATATTACCTAGCTGATATGTATACCAGACCAGTGGACTATCCCTTACCACTCTGCTAGCATATGTGGTAGCAGTGTTGAGAATGTGATTATGGTGTGGGAACAAACACCGTCCTCTGACCACTTTGTGCTGAGAGCAGGGGTGTTTGGTATAGGCCCACCACCGCCAACCTGCCAAACGTCAGTCCCCTCATTTTTTTTAACAGAAAGCCTAATCCCCTCATTCTTCTAACTTGCTCTCAGCATTTCGCTTACACACCCCCTCCCGTTGCTCCCAATCTCACTACTGCAATTGTTCCCTCACCACCAGACTTGAACATCCATTCCTCCTCCAACTTTGCCCCTGTCCCTCCCCTCCTGCGCCTGTGTGTCTTCCTGCTGTCACCACCATGCCTGACCCCCATACTTCCCTCCTCACCCTCATGTCACAACTCCAAAAAACCTTGTCTTGGGCACAGCTTTGCTAGTATATCTCCAAGCAAAACTTTTTAGCTGTGTGAGTCTTCTTGGGGAGATTTCCCTCCACTTCATGTCCCAAAGACACTATAGGAAGTGAGAGAACATTTTCCCAAAATGAGGGAAACTATGTAATGTTTCCCCAAACCTCCTGTTCCTCTAACAACGCTACAATTTTGGATTTGGTCACAGAGATGAATAGGATGAAGCTTCCTAAAGGGGGCACAAATGGCAATAAAACCAAAGAGGAGTTCCATTACTACTCAATTAATAAAAAGGTTTGGCTTTACATATAATTTAACTATAGTTTATATATTTAGACATTTACGTTCCTGCATTATTATGAATGAACAGTTTCAGATTTATGTTCTTTATTCTAATATTATGTTTAGAATATATGATATAGGACCATATACTATCGCAGCCTGCTTTTTTTTTCTTTTTTTAAGGAAAAAACCAACCAGCAGAAAAAAACCATTGAGCTGCTGAGCAAGTCTTTAGAAAAACTAGAGAAAATTAAAGAGAAAGCTGCTAAAAAGGTGGTGAGCTTGAAATCAGAACTGGACTACACAGAACACGAATCTGTTGGGGAAAAGGCAAGATGTCAGCAGATGGTAGATGCAATTACTAATGAGCTGCTCACAGCCAAAAGAGCCCTCGAGGAAGTGGCGAGGAGAGAAAAACAGGTACACTTTGCTTTAAAAGGGAATCATTAGTATCTTTTTAGCAACACTTTAAAAAAAAAAAAAAAAAAGCTCATTAAGTAGTTTTTTGGGGCTGTAACTTGCAGATACTTGAGAACTTTGAGAGACTTTATACAATAACTGGAAATAGAAAAGGTTTTTGTCCCATACTTCTTGTGAGATGTCTTTTTTTTGGAAAATAAGGGTGTAAAATTTGTCTTCATAACGACTGTAACAAGAATTGTGTTTTTTTTTAATGTCTCCTAAAAATGTAATTAGGAGGTGTTTTAGACAGGTAGTATGAGTACCTGTGAAGATTTTTTTTTTTTTTTTAACAAACTAATTACAAAGTTGTCAGAGAAAAGAGACTCACTCTTCGCTCATTTTAATCAACTCTTCTCAGGCGTCTCATGGAGAGAGATATTAGGAAATTATAGTGTAATGTTTTAAATTGATCTTTTGTCCATTCTACAGCTTGTCGACTTCAGAGAAACCATTACCAGGATGATGGGTTTTAAAATTAACACAATGGCCGTGCCGGATCACGAGATCTTCGACCAACTCAAGAGAGTTCTACGGACTCACGGGCCTGTTGACGTCAGCAGGAACGACAGATCAAAGTTGCCGTATGGATTTCGGACTGGGGACGGCGTACCTGAATACACCGTGCAGCACATGAATCCCAAATATTAGCTTGGAAGGTTCAAGAGACACTTCGCCATCAGTGTTACCATTATGCTTTTTTTTAAAAACAAAATTGGTAAAATATTGAACAGACTTTGCAGTACCCATGTATTAACCTGTATATAGTTACATGTATTTGTATAGATGTAGTATTTTTATTTATAATGTTACACATATCTTTTTAAAAAGACTCTATCCCTTTGCCGATGAAGGGTCTAATTAAACCCACCTGACCCACTTATACTCACCTTCGCCGCCCTCCACCACCGACCTGTTTCTCCTCTCTCCTAACCATGTTTAACCTTTGTGACAGTATTTGAACTTGGCGATTGGCTGCTCAGATTCGTGCACTGCATCATGCGTGGAAGTTACATGCTCCCTCATACCCACTAGTGCCAGGTATTTTGCAGCTGATCCAACGGTTCAGTGGGGAAGCACAGGCAAGATGTATATAAGTGGATGAGGAAGGGGGTCTAAAGAAACTCTGTTAATTTGTCCTAAATGGTCAAAGTGACAGATTCTGTTTAAAAACATATGTAAATATATAAATAAATAAATATATATATATATATATTCTATATATATATAGACATACACTGTATGTATTAATACTTGGGTAATTGCCATATCAATTATTCCGAAATTGTTATAAATGTATTTAAATTGGATGGAAAACAGAGATAATTTTAAAACAAACAGTTGCTGATCCGCTAAATAATACAAAATAACACTTGAATAAAAGAGCAGGTAATATGTAGTTTTAGCTATGACACCTCAGAAATGTCTGAGCCCACCCCCTGTACATTTTAAACCAGATGGGTGGCCCTAACCCTGGAAACTCTGCCTACATTAGTGAAACGGGGCTCTGAGATTGCAACTGGCATGGTTCCAATGGGGACAATAGTTGTGGTGATCCTGCTGACCACCAGGAACTTCCCTCACTTTGGAGGGTTTTCCTTTTACTTCCTGTTGTGGCTATTAAACAGGAAGTGAAGCGAAATTTCCCCAGTGGGACACAAATGACTTAGTACTACTACATTAACGTACTAGTTGCTGAAACGCTAAATAAATCAAAGTAACACTTGAATGGAAGAGCAGCTAATATCCAGTGTAATCCATGACACCTCAAAAGTGTCTGAGCCCACCCCCTGTAGATTTTAAACCACATTTGTCAGTTATCCTAATGTTTTATTGTCAATACAAGGTCCTACTATCAGCTTTATTAAGCTGAAAACTCTTTGTGTAGCTGGAGTGTCCTATGTGCTCTAGGCCACTATGACCTTGACTTCCCACCCTTAACAAATAAGCCATTCCACCAGGTATAAGCCCCACCCACTTTTCCAGTATTCAAAGACAGCACCTCAGCAGTTAAGAGCGGTTGGATAGGATAGAAGTGGAATAGAATCTCATTGGATAGGATATTAGATGGGTGACTCTAACCCTGGAAGCTCTGCTTACCTTATTAAACCTTAAGATTGCATGTTTGTGAATGTTGTGTATATTTTATTGTAATGTTAGTATATTTATCTTTGTTCATAAATCGTTATCGTAATGCCAAAATATAACCAATAATCTAATTTGTTACAATATATTTTATACAGGAATTTCAAGTTAAAAAATATTATAATATAAATTATTAATATTATTCCATTATAATATAAATATTATACAGCAATTTCTTTGTGGAAACTTGATATTTAATAAAACCTGGTTTGACAGATTAAATATTTTTCTTTGCTCATTCTAAAAAGACTTCATGGCAACTATATTATTTGTATATAGAGGTGAGAATGTTCTCTTTTTTTATTGAGGGATCTTTCAAAGTTTGCCTGAACCTTAGAAGAAAATGTAATATATGAAGCTTACCAATGCCAAACAGGACTCGGAGGAAAGCGTCCAGTTGCTACAGTGCTTTACAGGATTCCAAGCGGTCGATCAGGTATGGCATTTGCATACTTACAGTACATTGGGCCAAGCTGGATAAAAATTCAAATTTGAATCAGTAAATATTATTATTACTAGCCATTAACGCTGGTACATCTCGCTGATCTTCTCTGATCCATCCAGATATAACTTATCACAGATCAGTTTAGCAGTGCTTACTATTGAGTCTACTTAAGCTTTGGCTTGATTTTAAGCTTTGATGAATGGGGGATGGTTTGGCCCATGAAATGCATTGGCTGTTTTATGTGATCTCACCAATAAACATTAAAGCAATTTGGACGCTTGTTACCATTTGGTTTGGCATGCCCTCTGCTTGCATATGATTTCCGTCATGTTCTTGGTACCCATTGGAAAGTTAGCCTTGTGTTGTGTGAACTACCTCTCCAGAGAAAGTAAGCTCCCCCAATGATTATGTTTACTTCACTTCTCCGATCATGTTGAAGTTCCAGCTCTGCTTGGATATGTCTTTTACATTCCTGCAGTAAAGAATATTATTCAGTCACCTTCCTCATCTCTTTGGCCTATAAGGATAATATAAGGATTAGGGATGCACCGATACCAGTACTAGTATACTAGTACCTGTACTCGCCCAAATGCTCCTATACCTACCCCCGATACCAGAACTTCCAGAAAGGGAGATTTACTCTGACCGCCAGTGCCATGAGGGAACATGGAGCCGGCTTTCCGGCCAATCGGGAATCCGAGCGGTGGGTAATGACCCTCCTCCCGGCTTTCTGATTGGCCGGGAAGCCAGCTCCATGCTGTGTGGCCGGCTTCATGCTGATTTGCTGGGAACCTGGCTTCCCAGCCAATCAGCATCTAGCCGGCGAAACAGCATTGAGCCGACTTCCTGGGCAATCGAGAATTCATGTCATTACCCGCCGCCAGGTACCGAAATATAAATATCGGTACTTGTACTCGATACCGAAACACCAGTCTCCGTGCATACCTAATAAGGATATTAGGGAGCAATTTACATTAATGTGTACTTAGAAAGTGAGAGGAAACAGCAGTTTTAGAGTGTGGTCATATGTGATCTTGTTTCCAGATGTATTCTTCCAGATTCTGTCTGAAGCTCCCTATTTCTTCTCAGCAGAAGAGGTAACATCTCAGTTTCCCAAAGTTTAAAGTGCAGCTGAAGACACAACTTTTTTTCCCCGTTTTGGATAAAGTGGAGAGGGGTTAGAACACCTGTCAGGTTTATATTCCTGTCTGTATCCCTGTTAGGGAGATTCACCCTCTCTATGTCCTGGTGACCATTATCACTAAAAGTGAAAGATCCCACATTTTGTATTATCAAAACTGGAATAGATCGGAAGTCTTCCAATGGGCACACTAGTTGTGACGCTGGTGGCCAACAGAGATTTCCCTTACTTTGGAAGGATTTCCTTTTACTACTACATTAATGCACTAGAACTGCCATGATAGCAATTCAGTCCTACAAATTATGTCAGGAGTATGTAAACGTATGACAGTGTTTCTCAACTCTTTCTTTTTTCAGTCATGGTACCCTAAAAAAGTATGCAATATCTTGAGGCACCCCAGTGTAAAACGTAAAACACATGAATGTAAAACGTGTTGTCCCTCCAAAAGCCGTAGCAGACCCATATCCCAGATAGGTGTCTGGTATGGATTTTCAGGGGAGACCCCCACACAAAAATACATAGAAAGATGAGGTTCTCCCATTACATCAGAGTCCCCTTTTCAAATCAGGAGCCCTCCCTTCAAACCAGAGCCCTCCCCCTTGTACATCAGAAGCTCCCCTTCATACAAGGAGCCCTCCTCACATCAGAAGCCTCCCCTTTACATTCAGGAGCCTTCCTTTTCACATCAGAAACCCCCCTTCACATTAGAGCCCCCCTTTATTATCAGGGGCCACAGCTGTGTCAGCATGGCAAAGGGCAGAGGTTGTAGAAGGCCTGGACAGATAACTTTTTTGAATGGACCCCACTCTTCCTGAACTAGTCATTTGCTTCCATGGTTCTGGTGAGAATTTGGAGGCAACCCTAAGGAACCCAGAAGGCACCCTAGGGTTGAGAAAGGGTGACGTGTGGTCACAGCTGTACATCATTATTATTTTTTTTTAATTCAAGAGACATGCAAGTACATAAATCTGACTGGTAGCGGGAGAAGCAGTACAAGGAGCAAATCGGTTGTGCTGCAGTACTTATGTACTAATAAAGAATTTTCTTATAGTAGGACTAGATCTAATCTGTTCCTTTTATAGAGTGACTGTTGCTGAATTGCAGCAGAGAAAAACCATATCTCTTCCGCTGCCACAAAGGGCTTAGCTGTATGGCAGATCTGTGTAAATATTCTATGGATGGACTGGATGGACAGAAATACAAATTATTTAGCAATAACACAGCCCTTCCATATGCATTTGATCTGTCTATTTAATTTATTTAATTATTTCAGCTTCAAAGGAACTCAATAATTAAAAAAAATACACTTATCCTTTATTTTTTCTTTTAGAGTAGGCATTAATATTGCAAAAATACCCTAAAATCTGTCCTGATGTACTTTTCTTATTCTCTTTCGTTTCCACTTTCTGCCTGCTACAGCCTTGACGGGTCCACTTTAGAGCAAACCTAGGAAAAGTTCCAGTCTAACTTTCAGAAACCAGTTACATGAAGTACATATTTCTCATTTAGTATGAGCATAGTAATGATCAGAAGAAAAAAAATCTAGCAAAGAGGTATATTTTAAAGAGTGGTTAACAATGAATTGTCGGGCCCGTAATTCACAATCTAATTTGCTAAAATGATCAAAGCCTGACAAGAAAATGTTCCAGATGTAATGGTGAGATTTCACACTGGCCAAAAATGATTAGGCAAAAATATCACACGAAATGGCACCGGCTCCAAAAAAATATATAGAAAAAGTGGAAGAGCACAAAAGATCCTCAATTACTTAGGATGATATTCAATTTGAAAGAAGATGTCTGATTTAGTAGGTTCCCGGGTTCAGTCCTCCCGTGAATAAGTAACAAATCGAAGGTCATTTTCTTGCAAAATGAAGAAATTTATGTGAACAAACTAACAATGACAGGCCGCATTTGGCCTCTTGAATCCTCATTGTGAAACCCATTTGCAGATATTTCCGTAGATTCTCTAAAGACCAACCTTTCTTGTTGGGGGCTTTTTGCCGAGTTTCCAAACTCCTTCTTGTGTGCCTCATTTTGTAGGATATACAGTGGAGTTCTATTTATTTAGTAATAATCAAATAAGGATAATGACTTATTTATTACTTTTTGTCCAGATCTACACTAGCTATTGCATTTCCATTATTTAAAGCAGAACTATGGGGTTAGGGCTTTTCCCCATAGTACTCCTTAGGGTAATGGGAAGTCTTCTCCTTTAAAGAGTACTTGAATTGTGGAAGCTGTGCCCAAAAAACAGCAAGCAGGGGGCTACCTGCAACATATATTTTGCTTATTAATGGGTGGCACAGTGGTGTAGTGGTTAGCAGAGCTGTAACTAGCTCCTTTTGCGCCCGAGGCAACAAAAAAAAAACATGCCCCACAACGGGCATCTGACGTCACCCAGCGTTTTTTCTGTAGCCGCTGTTATAAATGAATGGAAAGTACAGAATGTGGGGACACATAGTACTATGTGTCCCCAGTTATTTACAAACACTGAAGTAATCAGCTGATATTTACCGATCCTCCGCCGCTCAGCCCCGCAGCCTGCAGCCCCTCAGCCTGCAGCTTTTCCTCTGGATCCCCGCTGCTCTCCCGAGCAGAGGCAGCAGGGATCCGAGAAGTAGTGAAGGAAGCACCTCCTTCACTTCTCCTCGGATCCCCGCTGCATACAGATGGGGAGAGCAGTTGGCATCCAGAAGAGAAGCCCCACGCCTCCCCCTGAGGGATGCGCCCCCCCCCCCGCACCTGCTCCCGAGAGCCTCAGTCGCCTCGCCCTTGCTACGTCCCTGGTGGTTAGCAGTTCCGCCTTGCAGCATTGGTTCATATCCCGGTCAATACACTATCTGCAAGGACTAAGCATGTTCTCCCTGTGCTTGTGTGGGTTTCCTCCTGGCTGCTGGATGGTTAATTGACTCCTCTTTAAATCAGCCCTGTATGTATGCATGCAAGATAGGGACCTTGGGGCTAAATATAAATAATGACTTACCATGCCTTGTTCTACACAGGATCTCTGTATATAGGGGCAGGGATTTGCTTCCTTATGACAGAGATCCCCACTCCCTAATGACTGGTGACTTCATGAACCTATTCAAGTAGCAGCAGGAGAGGTGGAACAAGCACAGATCCACAGAATGGATGAAGCAGAAGCAGGGTGTTGGCGCACCCGACACATGCGTGCGTGTGTATGTGTATGGGGGGTGGGGGGGGGACTTTAAAAAAAATTTTGCTTACTGAATTTAAATTAAAGTTATCTAAACCCAAATCCAAACATTTTATATATTGGAGCTTACCAGTCCCTGGATGTGGAGGCTTTGTTATTTTTGGTTTTCTGTTTTCCTTTATTTTCACCTGTTAATTCTGCCAGTAATGCACTTCCAGTACTTGGATGACATTCTGTATCAGGAAAACAGAAACCAGAGAGAACTAGGGAACCCCAACCCTTGGGCATTGTTCTGTAGTCCCCTAAGTATAATGTAACCGATAGTCAACACAGAGAGCAAAGGAAAATATCAGCTAACAAGATTTCCGGCAAGATCATTGGTATTTTTGCACCTGTTGACCTTTCAATAGTATATTTAACAGCCATAAGGGAGCCTTTTGGTCAGCAGCTTTGCTTATTAATGCATGCAATTGTGCAGTTGTGTTGCTAGACCCCGGCCCCCCGGGCACATGCCCCAGGTTTTCTACTGAGTGCTCTGGGTCTCCTCTGAGATATGGAGGCGGCATATTTTATGCATAATCCAATTCTGTAACATTGCACTGTATAATTTATCTACTTTCTGATTAATCTGTTCACATTTTTTCTTCTTTTAAGCAATGATAATACATTAGATTTTTAAAGACCGAATCATATCCTATCGCATTGTTTGGGCAAATCTGGCAGGTTCAGTGCATTCCAGACCAGACAAAATGAGACAAGCTGTATTTTTCTTGTCTGGTCTGGAACGGACTGCGTTAGTGTGAACAGAGGCCAGAAATAGCATAGGGATACATTAGGATGCATTTTGGGTCAATACCCCATACTGGAGATGATCTGGATGTGGTGTGAATGGGCCCTAATAAAGGAGATTGTACAATCTCAGTGTCTATAGCAGGGATAGGCGACTTCAACACTCCAGCTGTGGTGGAACTACAAGTCCCATGAGGTATTGCAAGACTCTAAAAGCCAATCTCAATACAAATTAGTAAACTAAATATGAGATTGTAGTCCATCACGGGAGTGAGCTTGAAGTAGTGACTACATTACAACACACGCAGGGACCATGGGGAACAAAAGTAGCCCCCCTCCAGAATGAAGGACAGTATCAGCACCAATTCAGAGATGATTTGAGGATCTACAGCAGAGCGATACACAAATGAGATACATTTATGATAATAGTTAAGGTACTTGAATGTATTTTGAAGATTGAACTCCTGAGTTTAGTGTCACTTTAAGCCGGGTATACACACATATTATACACACATACACCTGCGGGTTTATTGAGGAATCCAAAGTTGATTCTATTATATTCTGACAGTGGCCACCAGCTGCTGTCATAATACCCGAAGGGTGCTTGCAGCTGATTGGAGAACTTTCAACCTGCTCCTTCGATCTACTAATGGAGGGATGGCTGGCGGAAGGGTGCCAACAGCAGCACCCACTGTTTATCCAAACCGGTCATCAGTGTATCCTACCAGCCCCTCAACATTTTAAAGTGTGAACCCAGAGGTGCCCCTGGTCTATTAGAACCATAGAGACACCCCTGCGATTGTGCATTGTGTTATTAACCCTAACGGCAAATTAATCCTTTATAAACACTAATGGCAAATAAATTCCATCACTGCACGCAAAGTAGAATAAATCCAAAAGCAGCAAATTAAACACACATGCACTAATGCATTCCAAATACATGGCCACGCAGCAGGTTTTCAATCATTTTTGACATTTCCCGATCCATATACGATTTATGGAATCCAGCTAGAACACTGTGTATAGTTCTGTCATGTGTGAGCCCCTAAGAAGTTTGTGATCAACAATCAACAGGTCAGTATTACTACACAGTACAGTTAAGATTACTCAACCTATAAAAAAAAAAATGTTTTAGAGGGAAAGAAAGAGACTAAGCCAAGAAATCATTTTCAGACTTCTGGGCTCAGTATCTTGCCAATGTAAAATACTAAATCACGCTGGTGGAGACAATGCGTTTGTGTGTCCTTTCCAAGTAATATTCCGTAACTGGAACCTGACTCCAAAAAAACATGTGCTGAGCCCTGCGCGGACAGTACCTCTAAACGGCCGCTAGATGGCGCTCACGCCCCTTGATCTAAATAGCAATAGCCAAATCAGTAACCACCCACAAGCCATGCAGCCTTCAGCAAATGTGTACAGGTGGTTGTAAAATTCTGCAGAGTGATGGAAAGGAAAATTACAAATATTTAAAGATTGCATATCATGCCTGGCTGAAAGAGGACAGCTTGCTGATGTCTCCACAAGGTAGGTGACCATTTTTTTGGCTCTTGTCTGCAGAGTCTCTGTTATGACAATTTGCAGAACACACACACAAAAAAAGTAGCTACTGGCTAGAATGTTACTGCAACTTGGATATAAATAGATAAAATAGTCATTCTTGCTTAGAGATATTATTAAAACAGGACCAGGCTTATTCAACGCAGTGGTCGAAGCTAGGACGAGGTGTCAAGTGCAGTCGCCTGCAGCAACCAAACTGGGGATTTCTTCAGTTTGGCGTAGAGCGGTGGAGGTTGCTATGGGATACCAGTGCTTTACACTGGATGTGTAAATCTTATGGGCTTGTTCAGTAAGGCAAAGAGTCTAGTATTGTGAACTAAACACACTATTCAGAAATGATCCGTCACAGCCCTGACTACAGGATACTGAAATCTGAACCAGCTGCTATGGGATACTGCAACCTTTGCATCGCCGCAGCGCTTTGCAGTTAATGAGTAAGCTATTTCTTTAAAGGGACAAGCCGCAAATGCAAAGGTATCATATGAACTTGGCATCATAACCTTAACCTTATAAGAAATGATTTCATTATTTTTACTTTGTTTAAGAAGTGTAATCTGGTGGGGATTTCTATTGACCTTTTTTTTTTGTATATTGCGGAGTCTCTATTATTATATTTAATTTTTTTTGGGCCAATGCGAAACATGCTGACTTTTGGCTCTGGCTCTAAAGCAACCCGAAGAGGAAAGAAATATAAGAGCTGCCATTCTTGACTTTTAAAGACGCAGGCTCCAAGACTGAGCTGGAATGAATATGCAGGAAGGAAGTTCAGACTTGTATGGCTGGATTCTTGTTCCAGGTCAGTGATGTGAGTTTGCAAAGCTGGCAGCTCCATAACCTGTGCCTTTAAGAAGAAATCAGTGGCATTAGCGCTTTAACCTTGCAGCACTGGGGGGTCTCTGGTTTGAATCCTGGCCAGGTCACTATCTGCAAGGAGTTTGGTTGCTCTCCCTGTGCTTGCTTGGGTTTCCTTCCACACTAACTTACCAGACATGCTGGTAAGTTAATTGGCCCGCGTATATATGCATGTGAGATAGGGACCTTAGACTGTAAACTCCTTGAGGGCAGGAACTGATGTAAATGTGCAACTTTGTAAATTGTTGGCGCTATATAAATACCTGTAATAAATAAATCAGCAATGGCAAACCCCATATTTCTATTCTTATCTTCTTTAGACAGTTTAATTGATGGCAGGGTGTAGTGGGAAGTCTGCTTTCCAAAGAACAAAGTTCATGTCCAGCATTTGTGACAGAAGGCCACCCATGTTTCTTAGACACTTTTCTTAGCTGCCATAGACTGGGCACTGTTGAAACCTTTGCTCTGCCTGTAAACCTCCTCTTATCTCTTCAATATGGGTTTGATATGCTGGCCGATCAAAGAGCTAAGTCTGGAGCTGTTTACAAGTTGTTTTGTAATTCCTGCAGGAATTGATCACATCAGCTGTGATTTTTGTAGACCCAATCTCAATGGGCGACTTTCCTGGTGTGCAAATCAGTGCAGTAAACTTAAGGTACACCTAACGGTCTATTTTTTAAGTTTTACCCAAGATTCACACATTTTCCACACAGGAATCCATTTGAAATGTGTAAATCTTGGGTGAAGGTTGTGTGGATCTTGGGTGAAAGCATTGATAAATGGTACCAGGCTGTGTTCAGTCAGCCTGGTACCAGTGGACACCCCCAAGTGATTGTTCTCGGGGTTGCTCGGCTGTCAGTAATTTTTGTGGCTGATTACTGCATGTTGTGGGACAACTAACAAAGTCTGGCTTCTTCAGTATGTTCTGTGTGAGCATACAATATTCATTTATATGGCCATGATATTTTTAGAAAATGATTGTTCGGTAATCAGATGACGCACGCACTGTTTAATGTCCAGTTCTTAGGTGGGTATTTAAAATAAACCTGTACGGAGTATATAAAGTACCACTAATAATATTGTAAGGGCTGATACTGATTATAGCTCCAGTTCCTAGTCAAAGGCTGTCCTAGAACAAGTTTGGGAGATCAGACATTGAGACTTCACTGTCAGTGACTCAATATTAATAAGGATAAGGATGACTGCCAGTGCCTGTACCTTTTAAAAACAAATCAGAGATTTGGAAGGATGGGCCTGTACCCACGCATCTGACACAGACATGTTGGCAAGTGTTATGTTCTAAAAAATGTTTTGTCTATTTTTATGTTCTTAACGTGTGCTCTATGAACCAGCTTTGTTTGGGGAGCTCATGTCACCATTGTTGACTTGTTGGGGACAGTGCTCCCACTGTATGATGGTGTATAGTTCCTCACTTTGTTGCACATTGGGCACTTTCTTGGCTGTATTACTTATTCTTGTATTTTAACATTTTTTATGGGCCATGCCCTTGTTGTGCTTTTTTGCTTCCTTAATGTAATTGTTTCTCTTAAAATGAAAATAAAAGACAAATCAGCAATGGTAGCTCCGACATTTCTGCCCTCACCAGTTCTTTATAAGACAGGGCAACACAGTACCTATTGCCCACACATTTTGCTTTTCATCCATTTACAGCAAACAAAAAAAAAAGATCTTTGCACACCCTCTGACTTCTTATGTAGGCCTCTCGAATTATATGCAATATGTCAAGTGCAGTTACCATGTTTCATTGTTGTATATTGATGAAAAATAATCTTGATTGGTTGCTACTCTTAGCGCTGACTCATTGAGAGATGATGTAAAATGTCAATCCCCAGAGTGGACAAGAGTTTCTTGTTTTCATCTGATATTTCACCAGTAACATCAAGAGGAAGGTTTAGTCGATAGTGGTGATAGACCAGGACAACCTTTCCCAACCAGAGTTCCTCCAGAGGTTGTTAAGGTTTCTTTGAGCAGTGATGGATTGATTTCCTGCCTAATGATGCCTGCATAGTTCTGTCACAGACATCACTTGGCAGACCCTGTGGTGGAGCCTCTTCTCTTGTCTTTCATGTAAGTAACCTCTGACTACCAATGATCGTTTTAGCTCTCTATTAGTACCTGATGACCATCAGTGTAAGGGGGTTCTTCTCTCTGTGACCACCAATAGAAGGAAAAACTATACTGACAACCAATGTAGGGGGCACTATTCCGCTGACCACCAATGTATAAAGGCTTGTCTCCACTGACCATCCACATAAGGAAAATCTATACTGGCCACCAATGTAAGAGGGCACTACACTGTTCATCAAAGTAACAGGGTACTGCACTGTTTACCAATGTATGACGGTACAATGCTGTTCACCAATGTATGAGGGCACTACATTGACCTCCAATGTATGAGGGAGCTACACTGACCACCAATGTATGAGGGAGCTACACTGACCACCAATGTATGAGGGAGCTACACTGACCACCAATGTATGAGGGAGCTACACTGACCACCAATGTATGAGGGAGCTACACTGACCACCAATGTATGAGGGCACTACACTGACCACCAATGTATGAGGGCACTACACTGACCACCAATGTATGAGGGCACTACACTGACCACCAATATATGAGGGCACTACACTGACCACTAATGTAAGAGGGCACTATGCTGTTTACCAACATAAGAGGGCACTACACTGTTCATCAGTGTAAGAGGGCACTACACTGTTCATCAAAGTAAAAGGGCCCTACGCTGACCACTGATGTAAGAGGGCACTATACAGTTCACCAATTCAGAGGGCACTACACTGTTCACCAATGCATGAGGGAACATCTCTGACCACCAATGCATGAGGGAACATCTCTGACCACCAATGCATGAGGGAACATCTCTGACCACCAATGTATGAGGGCACTACACTGACCACCAATGTATGAGGGCACATCTCTGACCACCAATGTATGAGGGCACATCTCTGACCACCAATGTATGAGGGCACTACACTGACCACCAATGTATGAGGCCACTACGCTGACCACCGATGTAAGAGGGCACTACACATTTCACCAATGTCAGAGGGCACTACACTGCTCACCAATGTATGAGGGCACATCACTGACCAACAATGTATGAGGGAACTACACCGACCACCAATGTATGAGGGCACTATACTGTTCACCAATGTATGAGGGCACTACACTGACCACCAATGCCAGAGGGCACTGCACAGATTACCAATGTATGAGGGCACTTTACTGACCACCAGTGTATGAGGGCACTATGTATGTTCGCCAATGTAAAAGGGCATTACATTGATCACCGATGTAAATGGGCACTCTTCCATTGACCGCCAATGTATGAGGGCACTACACTGACCACCAATGTATGAGGGCACTACACTGACCACCAATGTATGAGGGCACTACATTGACCACCAATGTAATGAGGGCAGTACACTGTTCACCATTGTAGGAGGGCACTCTTCCACTGACCACCACTGTAAGAGTATTTATATAGAGCATGGGGTCCAAAAACACGATCATCTAATACATGTGGTTTGCCATACAAGTTTTCCCTGCCCTGAAACCCATTTCAAATTGCACTGCAATACAGGGAAATGCTTTACGTGGGATTCACACTATAGTGTTATACAAACTCCAATTTTTCTGAGCTTTGTTGCAACTTTATTGTGGTAAACATTAATACAATACCTATAAAAATCAACAGCTATCACCTCTTTATGGTCTCTTGCCCTGGTGTCCAGCATGTGGCTCAAGGGTCATATGTGACATTATGGCACTTATTGCCTGGCCCTTGGAGCTCCTGCAGACAATAGGTTAATGTTTTGGTTTATTTTTTTTGACACTGGAAGCACTGATGTGAAAGGGGCTGTAATAGCAGTGATCTCTAACAGTCTAATTTAATGTGTCTGCAACCTATAACTGTCAGTATACCCATTGCACTCCTTACCGCTTAGTCCGTGATGATAGGTTGAGTGCATCAGTAGTCGACGGGTGGCCACTGTCTGAATAGAGTATAGGAAATTATGCACACCGGCACTCCAAAGTAGAATAACGTCTTTTATTGATGTGTCATGCAACAATACACTTATTGCAATAAGTGTATTGTTGCATGACACGTCAATAAAAGACGTTATTCTACTTTGGAGTGCCGGTGTCCATAATTTCCTATGCAGCCTATAACTGTCTCTAAAAGCAGAATGACCCCTTAGGTAGTGTGGCAGGCAAACATTTCCATCTCAAGGTCTGGTTCTTGGTGTACGATGGGTAGAAAACATACCAGTATCTTTAGTCTTTTACCATATACTGCTGTACTCAATTCTAGGAGAGTGTGTTTGGGGGGTGAAAATATCCCCCAAAATAAACCCTTTAAAAGCAGTCAAAGATACCTTGATTCATTGGCAATGAATCCTTCTTGCAATGTCCAGCAGTAGCTTCTATCAAGCTCCTCTGCAACACTCTACTGCAAAGGAGAATCCTTCAGCTGGCCATCAACTGCTTAAGCTCCTGTGTCTTAGTGGAGAGTTAGGCTGTTTGTGGCTTCTGCTGATTCAACTGGTGACCATACTGTAAAGAAGGATTGAGATCCAAAGGAGGTACAGTATGTCAGAGCATAAAGTGGCTCTTGGAAGAGAACACTGTACCTTTCGCTAATCATCCCCCCCAAGATAAACTATCCTTTCCCCCATGCCCCCCAAGATAAACTAACTTTTCCCCCATCCCTTACTGATTTCTTACCTTTCTTCAGAAGCTCCAGCTTTTTCAGTCTCTCTTACAGGTCCCCATAGGCTTGGATGGAACTATAGAATGAGGATCAATATGCATCCCTTTCAAAATGAAATACCCTTTCTGTTTTAACATATCTACCTAAATGCCTCATATTCTTTCTTACCCAAATCTTTGGTCCCGTTCTTGGCCAGGCTAAAATCTTGTTTCTTCAGGTTTGTGGCACGGGAAGGTCCTTCTTCAGATGCCCACATCGCTCCATGGTGATGCCGCAACACAAGGGCACCAGGAGGAACATTGGAGTGCCATTCGAATGAATGCTATAGTATGAATAGGTCTGAATGTTGGCTTTTTACATAACTATCCTTATGGCTTTGTCTGTATAATTGCCGTAAACCATTATTTTGTTTTTGGCAAAAATAGACTGCAGAACCTCTTGAACCTTACTAAAGTACCAGTGGTTTTAAAGCTGATTCTTCGTGATAATAAAACAGAACATGCGTTACTGTCACTTGTAAAGTAAATAACACTGCTTGAAATCTAAAAATTAACCCTTGCAGTGGGGCTACCCCTACAATGCAAGGGTTAACTGCTCATTTTGGTAAACTGCGGTACAAAAACGTATAAAAAACGCACTGTACTGCGTTCCAGATCTGGTCTGGAAAATGCTGGGAACCTGCCCTAATGTGTGTTGAAATGACCACTTGTAGCCTCCAATGGAGACCCATGTGATAAGGTGAGTTGTGCAAGAGCACAACTAGAAGACAGAGTGTTGTCATACCATAACAAGAAATGCCCTAACGAGGACCTTCGTGTCTGGATATTATTTTAATTGAGGCAGAATTAAAAATATTGAAAATTACTTTTCAAATTACATTAACATGTTAAAACTTTTTATACAGAATTGTAGTGAAAGTCTTCTTTACAAGCCATCAACTAGAGAGAAACTTCACCCAAAACAGATTTCTTTGAGTCAAGTTGGGTCGTATTTTTCTCTGCTGGGACGTCACATTACTGCTTTCCGCTAGGTCTTCTCTAGAGGCATGTTTGTAAAGCACTGAATCTGACATTCACTAAACATTTACTGCAGGTGAATATTCCTAGTGCATGTGTTTTTTAAAATGATTGATTCAACACCAGTTAATGTCTGGTGAATGTCACAGTTTTTGATCTGCCATGTCCTTATAGTCTTACAAAGAACCCATTAGAACTTGGGAGGGACCATTATTATGGAATTCAGGAGCCAGTCTGTCCAATCCAGGAGCCAGAAGGATTTCTTTTAGGAGCCAGCTACATTGACAACTACTAAAGAAAACCTTGACATTTCGGAGCCAGCTGTCGTTGTAAGGGAACATTGGCTACCTGGCTTCTGGGATTTATCCAGTCCTGAATTAGAACACACAGAAATACTAAATATTGCTCTGTCTCTTAGGCTGGTGACAGTAGTAACCCAGCTCAGGATAGGGTGGTGTGTTGTGGTGGGTGAGTTCCCTTCCCGAATCCAGGAAGAGGTTGATCCAATCTTCACTGCAAATGGGTCACACGGACACTCGATGGTCATCCAGCACTAATTTAGGCTACAAAGTACAGTTCTTCCTGATTTCATTACATATTGTTGCTCAAGCCCTGATGAAGGGGGAGTCTAAATCCCCCGAAGCATGTTGGCTGTATCAAACATTTGCAGTCAAATAAGCAACCTAAATAAACCTCTAAGTGAGATGGCCATTTTTTTAAGAGGTTCTCCCAACCACACATCCTGGATTTGATTTTCTGATGAGCGATCCTCCCATCACAACAAGAGAGGTAGCAGCCTTGAACCATACACTACATACATACTGTTATCACAGGTTTACCTTCCCCAATGAGTACATCCATAATTCCATTCAGATTTACATCAAAACTACTCTTAATGGTCCAGTGCTGCCACATATCTATCAGTGCCGAATCCAGAAAGAGTCCAGCAGTGAAGTGGAAGTATGGAGGATCATCCTTCAACCCACCCAAAGCTTAGAAAATAATGGATAT
Source organism: Nanorana parkeri (assembly GCF_000935625.1). Taxonomy (NCBI): domain Eukaryota; kingdom Metazoa; phylum Chordata; class Amphibia; order Anura; family Dicroglossidae; genus Nanorana; species Nanorana parkeri. Next base: position 1,031,310 of record NW_017306280.1, on the reverse strand, counting down.
CCGCTCGCACTCCTTACTAGTCTGCCACTTGGAAATCAGTGCTGGAATGGCTGTGGATGGTGCCGCTCAAATCCAAACAGATAGGGTATTGTCAGGGACCAAAGCACCTCCAGGTGGCACTGGAACTATGTCCTGCAGTTCCTGTGCTCACCTGCAGGTGTTTCCAGGCAGCCTGGAGGTATCAGGTACCAGACCACCACTAGGTGGTGCTGGATCCTGCAAGTCCAGTGCTCACGTGCAGGTGTCTCCCAGCTGCCAGCAATTATTCACCACCCGGTGCTAGCTGGGAGGGTATTTAATCCCTCCCTGTAGTGTGGACTTTGGCTCAGTATTCTCGCCATTTCCTGAGTCCTCCTTGTTCCTTGACCTTTGTTCCTTAGCTCCCCTTGTGTTACTTTGCTCCCCAGGTTTACTTGCCCTGTTACTTTTTGCATGTACTTGTGTTTACATGTCGTTAGCTACTATTACTTGTTTGTGTTTATATTATTTTGGTCTGCATAATAAACTGTATATAAGCTCATTGGAATTGTCTGATGTGGTCACGCGTGTGGTCTTCCTGTGTGGGTACCTGCATGCGGTGTGAGGACACCCGCGCACGGTACCCTGACAGGTATGTCACAAACACGTTGGAATGAAGTGTTAAAAAAAAAAATGTAATTATTGACGCATGCACATCATGTCACAAAGAAGGCAACGTTTCAGAGTCACGGTCCCTTCATCAGGCTCATTGATGACCATAATGACCTTAATGAAGTGACCCTGAGTGGCCCCGAATTGTTGCCTTCTTTGTGACATGATCAATAAAGATGTTTTGTGAACACTTTATTCCGGTGTGCTGGTGACATACCCTGCCCTTTTAACAGTAGAGAGACCAGAGTTCAAAGTGACGGTATCCACAGAAAACAATCAGTAATGATGTTTCTAATAAGTTAAAGTAGAACTGAAGCCAAATTTCGATAGAGTAAGGGAGGGTTGTAACATTATTTTTGCCATCTGTGGGCCATTAGGGAGATTTCCTTTCACTTCCTGTTTGATAGCTACAATGATAAGAAATCCCTCCAAACTGAGGGAAATCTCTGGTGGTCAGCGGGATCAACAGAACTAGTGTCACCACTGTTACAAAATTCCCATTGATTCCTGTTCTGGTGAAAACCCCAAATTTGGGATTTTCTTTCAGTGATAACGGTCACTGGGTCAAACAGAGAGTGTGAATCTCTCTAATGGGGACACAGACAGCAATAAAAACCTAACATGTGATCTAATCCCTCTCCACCTGTCTTCCATGGACTAAAAGGAAAAAAAATCCTTATAACTGAGCCAGACATCATTACATACTGTATTTGTTCCATTTCTTTTTTGTCTCTCTGGCACTTCACATTGGTTTGCAGTAGTGTATACATGTGAGATCTTCATTGCTATATTGCGGTTGTACATAGAAACTCACAGATGTTCCACCCTGACCTTCCCGCCAAGTGCAGTTAATGAGGCACTATTCATACTCTACCAACATCCATACTCAGTGATAGCAGGCACAAATTTCAGCACTATTACAAAAGGTCACTTTTGATTTTGGAAGGATAAATGCCAGCAGAGATAGAGATGTTTCATAATGCTTGAGTTAAATAAAATGTTCCTGTTCTGAACCTTTACCATCCTACAGGAGGATAATGATCCTGGGCAATCAAGGCTATCTTCCTAATCAGCATCCTTTCCCATAATTCTCCAGTACTAATGATACAGAAGATGAGGATGCAGGGAAAAGGGAAAGATGTGGATAAATGACTGGTTAAAGGCCAACTCTGCCACCTTCCTCCACCAGTCCCAACCTCTCCCCAGCACTCTTTAGATTAGGGATGCACCGATACCGGTTTTTCCATATCGAGTACGAGTACCAATATTTTTTTTTCCGGTACTCGCCGATATCAAATACAGATACCGGAAGTCCCATTAAGGAAGCCAGGTGGTGTATAATGACTAGCCACCTGGCATCCTTATTAGCCAGGAAGCCGGGCGGCCAGTCATTACACGCCGACTGGCTTCCTGATTGGCCGGGAAGCTGGCTCCATGCTTCCTCGTCACCAAGTGAGATAAGCCTTAACTACTTATCACGTGACTGATCTAGAACAAGCATGCTTATCAAAAGAGTCAGAGTGAAATCAGGATGATAATCTGCATTCTTTTTCCAGATTCATGATTCAGAAAGTACTGAAGCCACTGGATAAGCATGACAGCCAAGGTATTAGTGTTTTCAGGAGAGACCAGCAGTGGCAGTCCCAGTATTTCTTCAGTACAGGTTTTATAAGGTAAGAGTAGAAAAGGGGACCTTTTTGTGTTTTATTTTTGGTGAGAATGTGCACTGTGTCTGTTCTGTCTGTCTATGTGCTCTGACTTAGACTGTGCACTGTGTGTGCTCTGTCTGTATATGCTCTATGACTTAGAACACACACTTTGTGTGCTCTGTCTGTATGTGTGCTCTGACTTAGACTGTGCACGCTCTGTCTGTATATGCTCTATGACTTAGAACACACACTTTGTGTGCTCTGTCTGTATATGTGCTCTGACTTAGACTGTGCACTGTGTGTGCTCTGTCTGTATATGCTCTATGACTTAGAACACACACTGTGTGTGCTCTGTCTGTATGTGTGCTCTGACTTATTCTGTGCACTGTGTGCGTGCTGTCTGTATGTGTTCTCTGACTTAGAATGTGCAGTGTGTGTCCTCTGCAGATGTGCTAGGGTTGCCACCTTTTTTTCCAGCGAGACCCGAACACTCTAGCGACGCACAATTTTTTTGGGAGAATGAGCCACGGCTTATTTATATGTAAATAGTGCCACCTATTAATATGTAGGTATCACAGTTGAGACTATTTTCAGTGGGGGGCCAGTAGCCCTTATCTTAATTTTAGTTGCCCCTGTCTGCCTGACCTCTTTTGTCCGGGTTTTAACTGTCATGAACCCCGGACAGAGAATTCAAAACCCGGACTGTCCGGGTGAATCCTGGACAGGTGGCAACCCTAAGGTGTGCTCTTCCTGAGAGTGTACTCTGACTGCACATACCCTGTCTATCTGTCCTGTGTCTGTACCTGTGTACTCATATCTGCTGCATGTGCAGTGAGTGGAAGCGTGCTAACCATGCATGTTTTTCCTGTTTGTGTGGCCTACTCTGACTGTAATACTCCGCCTATGTATCCTCTGACGGTGTGCTCCATGCTCTGTGTGTGCTTTGCCTGTTCTGTAGCTACTGTATGTTTTCACTATGCAAACTTTGTACATGCTGTGTCAGTACTTTGTACATGCTTTCTCTCTAAGATCCGCTCCTCCTCTTCATGGGTGGGGATTCAATAGCCATCCTGCTATTGCAATTTGAAATAGCCAATAGCAGTCTCATTGTGTACTGTCTGCTGCCTGTGTGTGCTCTGATTTGGTCAAAGACCCCCCAGTCCTACCAACAGGAAACAGGAAGTCCTCTTTCATGTATGCAGGAATGCATTTATTTATTTTTATAAACATACCCAACCATTTCTTTGAAATGACAATGACGGTATAACTTGTATTTTCTAACAAGACTACTTATGTGTTTTTCTGGATATCACACCAGTGACCTGCGGTACCTCTTGTTACGAGTGAGACATTCCCCAGCCTCGCCCCCAGCACGCCCCGCCCCGCCGGACGAAGCCCTGCCCCCTGCCGGACGAACCCCCGCTGAACGAAGCTCCACCTCCAACCCGTCCCCAAGCTAGTGTAAAGGAGGAAGGGAGGAGACAGGGAGGAGCCTCCCTGTGCCTCACTTGCTCGTCACTGCTGAGGCATGGAGATCGATGGCCTCAGTGGGTTTTTTTCTTCTTTTTTTGATTGGACAGCTTGGACCAATGGCGCTTTGCCATTGGTCCAAGCCATCCACAGAGCTCACGCCTCTAGCACAGAGTAGAGGCTGTGACAGCGCTGGCTTCAATAGTTAGGTTACACAAGCAGTGGGGAAGCCTGCTGCTGTGTAACCTAACTACCTGTCAAAAGCCGGATGCAGCGCCTCCTGTAATTAACAGGCAGCGCTCCATCCATGACAGGTGACACATTGGGGAGGATTTCCCTGCTGTGTAACCTGTTAGATGCCGATCTGAATGGAGAAAAAGATGTCAGCTTCAGACTTGAAGCTGACAGCTTTTTCCTCCATAATTCTAGGTGAGGCTCTGCCTCACCTGCCTCCCCTGACCGCATGTCCCTGCATCACATTGATTCTGTTCCAAGTATCTAGGTTGCTCTGTATTGTCCGCCTTCTGCAAAATTAAACATCAAATACACTCCATTAACTTCAATTCCAGAATGATGAGGGTAATAGCTTAGCTATGCATGTCTAGTCTAATATTAGTACTCAGAGATGATTGCACCAAAATACCTCCTTTTATTCTAACATAATAATCAAGAATACAGATTTCCATTATTTTCCATTCCATGTTGCGTTTGTTTTTAACTTTGCAGAGGTTCTAAAAACATTTTTTGATGTTGGACAGCAAATGCCACTTCATGTCATTTTGGATTTGGCCCCTAAAAGTCATCAGTAAAATGGATTTGTTTGCTTTTAATATTTTGATTTGTTTATTGAGCCAGTGCTAAGATTTGTAAAAGATTTTGGTTAGAAGAAGGATCTGAGATTTCCCTGAACTTCCTGTCTGATAGCCACAGCAAGAAATGAGAGGAAGTCCCTCCAAAGTGAGGAAAATTACTAGTGGTCAGCAGGGTTGCCAGAACTAATGTCCACATTGGAAGGTTGCCCATCTGTTCCTGTTCTGATAACCCAAAATGTGGGATTTGATTTCACTTAATACAATGATAACGGTCACCAGGACAGAGAGTGTGAATCTCCTTAAAGGGGACAGCGACAGCAATAGGCACCCAACAGGTGATCTAATCCCTCTCCACTCTATACAAATCTATAAAATAAAGCTTTGGCTTCAACTGCACTTTAAATGATGTTCTGTTAACGATTACTGTCCCCCATTCACACCTGAGCGTGTTGTTACGTGTTTTCCTGAAGCCTGACTGCTCTGAACCTGAAGAATCCTATGTAATATGGGTAAATGGTCTTTTTTTAGCCTGTCTGTGCCCAGCTTGGGAATGCCTTGTGTGACCATGGCCATGTTGGAAATACAACAGCATATTACTGACATTCTGATGTTAAATATATTTTGAGCTGTAGATGGCAGTGTAGTGCAATGTTACTCTCTAAGTGCATGCTTATCTATGTTACACAGGAAGCTGTTTTTTTCTATCTATATGTTTTCTTCACAATGCTGTATTCAGTCTCCTGCCCGGCCAGACAGGGTAGTGCTGTGTGCCAGGGCTGCGTAAATCTCAGGACTGGAGAGGAAGACAGATCTGAGGGCAGGTAAAACAGCTTCAAATCAGTTTGCAGGGAGTTAAATTGTAAGATACAGGTGCTTGTGTATAGTTTATCTGATGCTATGTTATTTCATCATTCATTGTCATGCTCACCAGTTGTGTGCACAAGCCTTTACAATGGTGGCCAATGGGGGTTTTGGTCAAAAAACGCCAAAAAGTAGCAACCAATGTCTTATTTTTCTCTGGGATTACAGTTCCTAGATAGCTATAATGTGTTTCTGCGGTCTGCTCACCTACGGTGGCCATTATAAGTGAGTATTATAGGAATTTTGTTCTCCTAATAACACAATCTGTCTTCTATCCTAGTAATTTGGAAACAATGACTTTTTGAGAAGTGGAGTTTAACCGTCAATCAACATGTCGGCCTACATGCACAAGGAATTCTGTCAGTTGCAGCCCATGCAGCATAGTGGACATGGGAAGGGCGATATCAAAAGTTCTCCAGCCACCATAGCATCTCCTGAGTATAGCATCAACCAGAACCTCATGGCGGTAGACCAGAGCCCAGTGTACCTGTCTTCATATATGGAAAACAGACATGATTATTCCTCTATTGCTTTCTGCAGCCCTTCTGTTATAAACTACAATGTACCAGGAAATTCTAGTGATTCTGAGAGTTCCATTATGAGACAGACTATGAGCCCAAGTCTAATGTGGACAGCTCCAGATCATATGTCACCAGTGACTTTACATTGCCAGTCCTCACTGTTGTATGCAGAGCCACCCAGGAGCCCGTGGTTGGAAACCAAACCAGAAGAACATGTTCTGCCAATTAACAGGTAAGATCACAAGACACCAGAACATCACATACAAAGGCATAGAAAGCAAAAACCACAGAAGCACATGCAATTCCTATGGGGTGCAGCAATAGAAAGCACCCAGTCAGTGGCGGACAAAGTCAACAAGGGGCTCCTTTGTAAAAGTTATGTTTGGGCCCCTCACACTAAGGTATAGTGGTAGCTTTTCTCATTAATGAGGGACAGTGAGAGCTGAAACTAACAGTCAAATGACTAAAAATTACTCATAATGGTGAATAACACAGATATTATTTGCTTAGAGAATTGAGCCCTCTTTGTACTATAAATAACCATTTATGAGAAAATTACCATTTCAATTTGAAAAAAGAAATGTGATAAAATAAATTGAGCCGAATATGTCATGTCACAAACATTCTACATCACACTGCAATAGCATCACAATAGCAGATCAACCATCAATAGCAAATTATATCACACCACAGCACATTATATCACCCAGGAAAACTGTGTTATGCTGTGAAAAGTGATTTATGTTAACTAACAACATCAAAATTTATGACAAAGCAACTCATCCAATCTCCCTTATGTACAGACCCTCCACTAATTATCCACCACCAGTTCCCCTCATATGCAGCCCCCCCTTATAGCCAACACCAGCTTTCTCATTTTTAATCCAAACAACTCCCCCTAATGCGCAGCCGGTACATATACAGCCATCAACAGCCCCCTTCCCCATGTGGAGCCCACGTAAATTCATCCAGTAAATTCAGTACTGACCATCAATGTAACAGGGCATTTATACAGGCCATCAATGTAATGGGTGTATTTACGAGGATTTACACAGACCACCAATGTAATGGGGGTATTTACATTAGCCACCAATGTAATGGGGGAATTTAAAGTTCGATAAATGTAACGGGGGCATTAACACAGGCTGCCAGTGTAGTGAGGCCATTTATACTTTTCATAAATGTAACAGGAGCATTTACACTGTCCATAAATGTAACGGGCATTTACACTCTCCATAAATGTAACGGGGGCATTTACACTCTCCATAAATGTAACGGGGGCATTTACACTCTCCATAAATGTAACGGGGGCATTTACACTCTCCATAAATGTAACGGGGGCATTTACACTCTCCATAAATGTAACGGGGGCATTTACACTCTCCATAAATGTAACGGGGGCATTTACACTCTCCATAAATGTAACGGGGGCATTTACACTCTCCATAAATGTAACGGGGGCATTTACACTCTCCATAAATGTAACGGGGGCATTTACACTCTCCATAAATGTAACGGGGGCATTTACACTCTCCATAAATGTAACGGGGGCATTTACACTCTCCATAAATGTAACGGGGGCATTTACACTCTCCATAAATGTAACGGGGGCATTTACACTCTCCATAAATGTAACGGGGGCATTTACACTCTCCATAAATGTAACGGGGGCATTTACACTCTCCATAAATGTAACGGGGGCATTTACACTCTCCATAAATGTAACGGGGGCATTTACACTCTCCATAAATGTAACGGGGGCATTTACACTCTCCATAAATGTAACGGGGGCATTTACACTCTCCATAAATGTAACGGGGGCATTTACACTCTCCATAAATGTAACGGGGGCATTTACACTCTCCATAAATGTAACGGGGGCATTTACACTCTCCATAAATGTAACGGGGGCATTTACACTCTCCATAAATGTAACGGGGGCATTTACACTCTCCATAAATGTAACGGGGGCATTTACACTCTCCATAAATGTAACGGGGGCATTTACACTCTCCATAAATGTAACGGGGGCATTTACACTCTCCATAAATGTAACGGGGGCATTTACACTCTCCATAAATGTAACGGGGGCATTTACACTCTCCATAAATGTAACGGGGGCATTTACACTCTCCATAAATGTAACGGGGGCATTTACACTCTCCATAAATGTAACGGGGGCATTTACACTCTCCATAAATGTAACGGGGGCATTTACACTCTCCATAAATGTAACGGGGGCATTTACACTCTCCATAAATGTAACGGGGGCATTTACACTCTCCATAAATGTAACGGGGGCATTTACACTCTCCATAAATGTAACGGGGGCATTTACACTCTCCATAAATGTAACGGGGGCATTTACACTCTCCATAAATGTAACGGGGGCATTTACACTCTCCATAAATGTAACGGGGGCATTTACACTCTCCATAAATGTAACGGGGGCATTTACACTCTCCATAAATGTAACGGGGGCATTTACACTCTCCATAAATGTAACGGGGGCATTTACACTCTCCATAAATGTAACGGGGGCATTTACACTCTCCATAAATGTAACGGGGGCATTTACACTCTCCATAAATGTAACGGGGGCATTTACACTCTCCATAAATGTAACGGGGGCATTTACACTCTCCATAAATGTAACGGGGGCATTTACACTCTCCATAAATGTAACGGGGGCATTTACACTCTCCATAAATGTAACGGGGGCATTTACACTCTCCATAAATGTAACGGGGGCATTTACACTCTCCATAAATGTAACGGGGGCATTTACACTCTCCATAAATGTAACGGGGGCATTTACACTCTCCATAAATGTAACGGGGGCATTTACACTCTCCATAAATGTAACGGGGGCATTTACACTCTCCATAAATGTAACGGGGGCATTTACACTCTCCATAAATGTAACGGGGGCATTTACACTCTCCATAAATGTAACGGGGGCATTTACACTCTCCATAAATGTAACGGGGGCATTTACACTCTCCATAAATGTAACGGGGGCATTTACACTCTCCATAAATGTAACGGGGGCATTTACACTCTCCATAAATGTAACGGGGGCATTTACACTCTCCATAAATGTAACGGGGGCATTTACACTCTCCATAAATGTAACGGGGGCATTTACACTCTCCATAAATGTAACGGGGGCATTTACACTCTCCATAAATGTAACGGGGGCATTTACACTCTCCATAAATGTAACGGGGGCATTTACACTCTCCATAAATGTAACGGGGGCATTTACACTCTCCATAAATGTAACGGGGGCATTTACACTCTCCATAAATGTAACGGGGGCATTTACACTCTCCATAAATGTAACGGGGGCATTTACACTCTCCATAAATGTAACGGGGGCATTTACACTCTCCATAAATGTAACGGGGGCATTTACACTCTCCATAAATGTAACGGGGGCATTTACACTCTCCATAAATGTAACGGGGGCATTTACACTCTCCATAAATGTAACGGGGGCATTTACACTCTCCATAAATGTAACGGGGGCATTTACACTCTCCATAAATGTAACGGGGGCATTTACACTCTCCATAAATGTAACGGGGGCATTTACACTCTCCATAAATGTAACGGGGGCATTTACACTCTCCATAAATGTAACGGGGGCATTTACACTCTCCATAAATGTAACGGGGGCATTTACACTCTCCATAAATGTAACGGGGGCATTTACACTCTCCATAAATGTAACGGGGGCATTTACACTCTCCATAAATGTAACGGGGGCATTTACACTCTCCATAAATGTAACGGGGGCATTTACACTCTCCATAAATGTAACGGGGGCATTTACACTCTCCATAAATGTAACGGGGGCATTTACACTCTCCATAAATGTAACGGGGGCATTTACACTCTCCATAAATGTAACGGGGGCATTTACACTCTCCATAAATGTAACGGGGGCATTTACACTCTCCATAAATGTAACGGGGGCATTTACACTCTCCATAAATGTAACGGGGGCATTTACACTCTCCATAAATGTAACGGGGGCATTTACACTCTCCATAAATGTAACGGGGGCATTTACACTCTCCATAAATGTAACAGGGGCATTTACACTGTCCATGAATGTAACAGGGGCATTTACACTGTCCATAAATGTAACGGGCATTTACACTCTCCATAAATGTAACAGGGGCATTTACACTCTCCATAAATGTAACGGGGGCATTTACACTGGCCACAAATGTAAGGGGGATATTTACACTGGCCATAAATGTAACGTGGGAATTTACACTGGCTGCTAACATAACAGAGGCAACTACACTGACCACCAATGTAACGGAGTCCAATCAAAGATCATCCATTTTCTGACAATAAAAACCTCTTTTCCTCAAGCCAAAAGGATGGACATTTTAAAAGTCCTCTCTTCCTCAATGAGGTGACAAGCTGGTGTTTTGTACCAGAATCATTGTAATGCCTTTATAAAAGGGGCAGATCTCAGAATAAAATGTGCACTTCTCACGAATTATAAACGACTTTAGTTTCCTGATGAAAGAACAACCATAATGTTAATGCGATACTGGCTCTGCTTTAACATGCTGAATATGACTAAAGCTGGCCATACACAGATCGAATTTTGGTAATTTCCTGCTAAATCATCTGCAGTCACTGTTCAGGTATTCTGATGGCCACGGATGCCAGCTATCAAAATATAGTAGGGGAGATTTGGGTTATTTCTTGTAAGGTGTATGGCTAGCTTTAGTCACACTGGTATAACCATAGTGCAACACCTTCCTCCCTCCAAATCTGGATTTCTATAGATGTTAAACCTAAGGCCAACAGACAGTGACTCTTGTTTCCACCCCGTTTGGTGGCATAGCCTCTCTGCATGCATACGTGTAAGCTCCATCCACCTCAGCATAAAAAAGGGCGCACTTTGGCATCTGCTCCATGGGTGCCAGAGAACCTTGTCCCAGCACTGCCTCTTGTTATTCCTTTTTATTATATGCACAATCTGAATTGCCAACATGGCTTACCATGTATAATGTAATACCCAGACAAGGTTGTTACTGTGCTGTTTACTCCTTGGCTCAGTGTTGATGTCCTTAGTATGTACCATAATACACCACACCTAGATTGGCAAGATGTGCCCGTGTCTTGTGCACTTTAGACCTTTCGGCAATCCTGTTGTCATGTAGGTTACTTTGGAAGCTGCTATGCCACAGGCAGTCGAGGAACCAGCTCTCTAATTTGGAATTCAAAGGTATAAATTATAGAGCATAATGGACACTTTAGATTTAGAGACAATCTGTTAACATCCGAAAAGCAAGTAGATTGTATAGATAAATTGGCTTTCTACCACTTCTGTTTTGACTGCAGGGAAGTCATGAAGAGAAAATCCATAGGAGGTGAATGTACTAATCATATTGGAGGTAACCCGGGCACCAAAAGAGACACCCACTTCTGTGCAGTGTGCAGCGACTACGCCTCCGGCTACCACTATGGGGTCTGGTCTTGTGAGGGCTGTAAAGCTTTCTTCAAAAGAAGCATCCAAGGTATGTTCAGCTCTCGGTTTTTCTCGCTGAGGTTGATTTAGGACATTCCATTCCCTGGTGCTGAGTGTTCCGAAGTGATTAATGTATTCAGATTATTAATGAGGCCTAATAATGACTGTTGTTTGCAGCTAAAGCCTTCTGTGCTCTGCAAGTTGTGAAAAGCAGGCAAAATATCAAATTAGTGTAGTCAGACTAGCAACCTAGCAATTCTGGAGATTGCAAAAATGGCTGGTGTGTGTTCAGGAGCACTTGTGAATGGATGGCAACTCCTGGGGTTCTATCAGCATCTTGGATGCATCTGTTAAAGGTACACTCCAGCCAAAAATGTAAAATTTAGATTGAGGTGCTTTGAGACATTTCCTATCTACTCAGAGCTTCAGTTTCTCATCCAGTCATAGCTCCAATGCACCAGTCTAACTCAATCTTTTGTTAGTATGCTGGTGATCTGGGGCTTCCTTTGGCTTACCTGTTGGCAATGGCGGGAGAGGTGTTCCTAAACACACGCGCTGTAAGTTCATTGTGGTCTCTCACATGCAGAAACCCTGATATAATAAAGTGTCAGAACAAAGAAGCCTAACCTCGGTCCTTGCTTTGGAGATTGCTTAAGTAAATGTCTCCTGTTCTTATTTCTATTAGTTGAGATATTAAGCCCCTAGTAGATTGTAAACTTAGTATTTTATCTCAGGAATCGTTCTTTCATCCCCATCTTAAATCACTCATTTTCTAGTTGTTCTGAACAAGCATAACAAATATTCAGGTAACCCCTCCTTAGAAATAATGGTATTTTAAAGCTGATCTCTGGAAATGTCACCATCCCACCACCCTTTAATCCAGGCTCTCTAATTGTTGGCTAAAAAAAAAAAAATCTACTCAAAATCCATTTTAGTTTCCCAAATCCATGGCCAGCTGAAATCCTGGGTTCCAAGGTTTCCTCACTTTAAAGCTGGAGAGTCTTCTAGTGTCCGAGTCACGGTCTAGGTGATGTAGACACTTTCTATTGGCTGTCCAGTGAGAAGGTTCTCTCATGCTCAAGATGACTGCAGATATGGGATGAAGTCCTGTCAGCAGAGGAACAGATTGCCGTACGGATCACCTTTATCCAATGATGAATAGGCACCAAAACATATTTTCTTAGTTTTGGACAGATTGTAGAAGGGTTAGGGGACACTTGTTCAGTTGACAACTGGAGGGATTTACCCTCACTTTGAGTCTTGTCAGGTCTATTCACAAAAGGGTAAAGAGTTTGGAGAAGGCAAAAGAAGGGAATAATCTAGGCCAAAATAGTTGATTTGGAAAAATTCTCCAATTCAGTTCACATTCCAGTTCAGCTATGTTGTCCTAGATTGTTCACTTCTCCTGCCTTCTCCAAACTCTTCACCCTTTAGTGAATAATCCTGTTGTGTCTCTAGGAGAGTAAGTGATTGGAAATCCACTCCCCTCTCCCAGTGGTAGGGAAAGCAAAAAAACAACCTTATTTTTACAGTACAAATTAGCAAATAATGCATGGTACTACTAAAAGTACTGCATGTGTTAGTGAGTGCCTCTCGGTTTTGTGACAAAGTACTTAGGCACCATAAAGAAATAATTTTCTTCCACAGAAAGGGTAATAGTTTTTCTGACATTATAATGAGGTTATTTTGCATGTTCTCATCATCATTTTACTTCATGCTATATAGTGTTTCTCTCTTTTAATTTTAAAATGTTATCTCATGAAAGGACACAATGACTATATCTGCCCTGCTACAAACCAGTGCACCATAGACAAAAACAGGCGAAAAAGTTGTCAAGCATGTCGACTACGCAAGTGCTTTGAAGTTGGAATGATGAAATGTGGTGAGATTGTTTTCATTCACGTTTAATAGTCTCTTTCTTCTTTGTTGTTGCTTTTCGGTCTTAATATCCCACCAGCAGCACTTTTTCTTTAATCTTGACAGCCAGTGTGAGATAGGTGCATCCACTGTGTTGGTGGGATTCTAAAACTGCTATGTGTAATACCATTATGATTTCCACAGTGCCAGCCTATTCCTATTTTCTGCTATCGTGATAAATCATGTTTTACGGCAAGGCAATAAATGTATCAACTTTGTAAATAATGGATAATCTACTCCTGTTCCCTTGTAGTGTGCAAACCCACTGTGTCCAAAGGGAAATGTCTAAGACAACTCCATATGAAAAAATTCAGGGTATTGCCAATGCTATGCAAGAAACACCATGGCAATGGTGAACGTTTACAGTTCTGCAATGATACTGACTGTTGTTATTGGTCATTACAAATCCAAAGCTCCCCCCCAGGCCTGATTTAGCCCTTCATGTTCTGCCCTTAAAGCTGAACTCCAGGTAAAATTTTGATGTATATTTACATTGGTCCAGTCTGCATATATATGCATACTTTATATCTAATAGGGCCACGGGGATCCTGTAAAACACTGTAGAAGCCAGAGATACTACAGTGCTTTACAGCTATCTTCTGGGTCCTGGTACTGCACTGAGCTGGATGATTGCCCATCTGCTCAGATAACACATAGCATCCCTCGCTCGGCACAACCGCCATTCAGAGAACACCTAGTATTTTTGTCAATAAATACAAGACATTCTCTGATTGGACAAGGGATGGCGACATCATGATCCACCCCTTGTCCAATCAGAGAACACCTTGTATTCATTTATAAAACTACTAGGCATTCTCCATAAGGCCGCCGAGTTTTACAGGATTCCCCTAGACCTGCCAGGTATAAAATATGCGTACTTACATTGGGCATAGCTGGACCAGTGTAAGTATACAAAAAATGTTTATCTGGAGTTCAGCTTTAACTGAAATATCACTTTTGGGTAGACTGACCCTTTAATATTAGTACATTTGTATTGGCTACCAGATTCATGTGTTTGGCAGTATGCTCATCAGAACAATACTGGATATAAAAATGAATATTGTGAAAACTTCACTTGTGAAACTTTAAACACTTTATGACATATAATACATTGATCAAAATTCTATATGCTATCTGGCATGGTCTTTAGAGTGTTCTTTTACCCATGTGACATGTGATTAATAATTATGTTGTTTGTAGGAACAAGGCGTGAACGTTGTGGGTACCGCATTATACGCCATCGCCGCCATTCAGAGGATCAGATGCATTGTCTTGGGAAAAGCAAAAAAACTATTGAAAATATAGGCCGAGTAAAAGATGTTCTTCCCTGTGCCATGGGCCCAGAGCAGTTCGTGTTATCATTAATCGAAGCAGAACCCCCCAATGTTTTATTAATGAATCGTCCCTGCAAACCTTTCACTGAAGCGTCCATGATGATGTCACTGACTAAGCTCGCTGACAAGGAACTTGTTCACATGATAGCATGGGCAAAGAAAATACCAGGTACGAGGAAAGGTGCAAGTAAAGGTTGGGTTCTGTGTTCGAGTGCAAGTGTGTGTATGTGTGGTGCGTGCGCAATTTCTCAACCAATGATTCTTCATTGACAACTAATTTGAGGTTTTAAAAACATTACAATTTCCAGGTTTTGTGGAACTGAGTCTGTATGATCAAGTTCGCTTACTGGAAAGCTGCTGGTTGGAAGTTCTAATGATGGGACTCATGTGGAGGTCAATCGATCAACCTGGAAAGCTTATCTTTGCCCCTGATCTCAGTCTTGACCGGTGAGTTATAAAATGGGGGGAAACAATGTCAATCATTTTCCTCTTTAGATGTTTAAAGGGACTCTGAAACCTATAACTACCTGTAACTACCTTTGTCTAATGTAATTATTAAATGGTAAATAGGTGTTGAAATAGTCCTTTTATGAGAATATATTTAGTGTATTTATTTTTTATGTTTATCTAAAATCCAAGTTGTTTCTTGTGTTTGTTTTATACAGTAGGGAAGGACTCAAACATCTATGAAATTACTATTGCTTGTTGAGCAAGGAGGAAAGAGCCTAAAACCCTTTCCACATGGGCACTGCCTGTTCCGGTCAGCAGGGGATCAGTGCACTGTGCATTCTTGTGACATCCGTGTGCGGACCCATGTTAGGTCTATGGGGAGTTGGATGTGGACATGTATCCATTTACAACCGATTACATCTGATCCATTTTGAGCAGGTCCACCAAAAGGGAATATCCTATTCCGGTTTTTTTTTGGACCTAGATGAAGTCTGGGTAATTGGATGTAAATGAATGTACGTCCATTTACATCTGGCTACCCATAAAGATACATTGGCCTTTCGAACAGGTCTGCCTGAAAAACTGAAAGGCCGATTTGAACAGACCGCCCATGCGGAAGTGGCCAAAAACAGAACTCGTAAATCCAGATTGTTTCAGGAGCAAAGCACATACTGGACTAATACAAATGGAGGGATCCTAATGGTCAATATTAATATGATTGCTCCAGATGCCTGTTAAGCAGCAACGCTACAGATTTCTATTGCTGTCTATGGACATCTGGGGGAGATTTACTCTCTTTATTTGTCCTGGTGACTGCTGTAACTGGGAATAGAAGAAGGGAAAATCTATAATGTTGTGCTCTCACCAGAACATAGAGACAAAATCTTCTTTTTATCTTGTCAGCTAAGAGGGGAATTTCTTCTTTTATATTACTTCCTGTTATGCCTTGAGACAGGAAGTAAATGTAAGTGTCCCCATTGCAATACATGGCTTTAACATTTTCCTACTTTGGCAAAGGGCTGATTCACTCCAGTAACTGTGTTGCTAGACACAGCGCTAATGCGCCAATCACAACGTATCGGACTGTTTACATTTTTAATTGGAATTTTATTGAAATGTCACAAGTAACATTTCATTAAGTTCTATGGGCACAGCAAGCTGCACTGCAGTTATACTGCATACATCGCAGTGGTGTGAACTAGACAATCGCAGTGATGTGCATTGTCTAGTTTTGAGGCCGCGCTAAAAAAAGCCTCCACTAGATCCTCAACACATCTGGAGTGAATGCAGAAAAAATGGAAGAAATTTTGGCTTTAGACATACTTTAATTAAAATATCTGCTTCAGGTATTTCTTTATTGACCACAGCAAGTTTTATAACGGCAACTTTGATGTCATCTCCTCACAATACAAGAGCACAGGGGTACATTTGGGGGTGCCGTGGTGACCTGTCAAGCAATGTAGAGAACTGGTTTACCAGCTCAAAACAGCATTACATGCAGTTTTGCATCTACAATTATTTTATGCAAGAACATAGTACATTATAAGGCTCAGCTGCAGGACATTAGTACAAGTGGTCTCCCTGGTCCCTGCTGCAAGCTTCCTACACAACCTGCCTGGACCCCTCCCTGGCACTTTTATCTTAAGTATAATCATAGAGACTAAAGTGGGTGTGAACCCTACCAATGAATGTTTCTTCTTTGCTCCCTTTTGGTCTAGTAAATTTATCTGTGCCATAAGCACAAAAAAAATCATGCCAGAAATCTAGTGAGCTGCCTGAAAGAAGTTGACAATGCTACACTGAAATCTCAGCCATTATCAACCCTATCTGGGTTCTCTCGATGGACTATAGAACACATTCCTCCCATGTCATGCAGATGAGGAGAGGAGCCGTGTTCTTGAGTCCTAACACATTTCCTGTCCTAGGGTGACAAAGCTGCTCACTGTAGATGCACTACAGTGAGTGCTGCCACTCTAGAAAGGAAGTGTTTTACTTGCAGGATTAAAGTGACACTAAACTCAGGAGTTAAACCTTAACAATGCATTCAGGTACCCCAACTATTAACAAAAATGTATCTTATTTGGGAGTGAGTTTGGAGGGGTGACTACTTTACAGCACACACAGGGACCATGGGGGACAAAAGTAGCCACCCTCCAGAAGGAAGTACAGTGTCAGCACCAATTCAGAGATAATTTGAGGATCTACAGCCGAGTGATACACAAATAAGATACATTTTTGCTAATAGTTAGGGTACTTGAATGTATTTTTAAGGTTTAACTCCTGAGTTTAGTGTCACTTTAAGATACATTTTAAGCTTTTTTTGTGTGTGCAAAAACAAAGGTGAGGAACCGAGGTGGGTTCTGTATGGATTTTTATCCTAATAAAGATTTACAGGAAAGCTTCCATTGCTTTGTTGGTGATGTACAGTTATTTTCTCTCTGGCAGGTAAAGCATGATAAAGAATAAAAAACTCTAACCAACGGCAGCCAATTATCTGACTTTAAAATCTGCACACTTTCCATGTCATCATTGCTCTTTGTACACTGCCTCGCTAAATATCCCTGAAAGTGTTCGCTTCAGAACAGCTATGCATTTATCTCAAAGTGATGAGTAGAATTCTAAGATTACCTTGGTGGTAAGACATTAGATGTGAGCTGTCTTCTGAGACGCTGCAGGGCTGCAGAATTGAACATGCAGCATCTCTTTCACAATAAAGCTCATCACAATGCACATCACAACTCAGATCTTGTCTTTTTGGGTCCCCTATGCGGTTGGGCTTTGATTTGATGTATATAAATAATTTTAAAACTGTATTTCTTTTTCATCAAAATATGAAATATTCCAAAATAATTAATATTTGCAATTTGCAACCATCAAGGGGAGCTTTAAGCAAGTGTAAATAGCAGCTGTAGTCTACAGCTGGCCATACACAGATTGAATTTCAGTTTCATGCTGAATTGGCCACAATTCGATCCAGGGGTGGTGCTGCTGGCACCATCCGGCTCAACGAAAGTTGATCTTTCAATTGACTTGACCGCAGTCACTGTTCAGATATTCTGATAGCCGTGGGCACCAGCATTGTAGATATAGAGCATGGATGGAGTAACTAAGTGGTTCATCTTGTTCAGTCTACGGGCCTGATAAATCTTGCTGTGTATTGCCAGCTTTAAGAGGAATTTCATCCATATTTTCGAAATAACAACAAAGACTCCTTTAGAAATGACGATCTACAAACAGATACTTCTAGATAATTCCAGGATTTTTACTCTTTGCATACCTTATTTTTCTTTTTCTTCCCATTCTTCTCACAGTGGCTTTTTTTACACTGGCATTTAATTTTTTTTATGAGATTATACCTTTTAGGTATGATCTGGCAACATTATGTGAGCAAGCAGAGAAATACATGTCTTAAAGGGTTATTAAACCCTCGTTTTTTTTTGCATATATCTACCACTAGCAAGCAGTAGATATATGCAAAAACGTTTTTTTTAAAACGCTTTAAAAGAGGTTAAAATTTACCTGTGTCTTCGCCGTGCGCTCCCGTCCGAAAATCTTAGGTGGCCGCAAAGGATGTTAGGGCAGGCGCATGCGCAGTTCAGATTTTCGGCCGGGAGACGGAGAGACACAAGGTAAGTCTATGGACAGCATGTACCTGCATGCAGACTCCGTGGGACAGGAAGTGTCAGCAAGGACAGAGGAGTCAGCGCTGGATCGGAGACCCGCAGCAGTGCTGGAGAGAAGGCTGAAAAGGACAAGAAAGAAGAAGATCGGATTAAGAGACGTCATTTAAGGTAAGTGCTTACACTAACATTGGGGGGAGGGGGAAAAAATATACTTTAATGTCACTTTAATACAATTATCCAAAAAGTCTTTAGGCCTGGTCCATTTGCACATCATTGAGTCTAAATACTGGTTCATAATACAATTAGAGAAGGTGTGAAGCTTTGTCAGCCCCAAAGAACCTTCTAACATGGAGCATTTCCAAAGAAACTGGCCTTAATGTTTCTTAGGAGCTTTCACAAGTGTTTTGTTTCTTGTGCAGTCTACAAAGCACGTCTTGCCACTAAACACTCCATTTTTTTCTCACTACACAAGACCATAATAAATGTAAAAAAAATAAAATGATTTGAGTACTGTCCCATAGCGCTGTTTTTATCACACGTAAATCAGATGCACAATTGACAGTTTATTTGGGAATAGTGCCTAAAATAATGGCGATGTATAACAACCCTTAAATCTTTACCTGAAGAGCCCAATAAGATATTTAAGCTGCGATATCCCATGTATTAACATGCATTGTGTTAAAGCCCAGCTGCATGCAGCAGCCAAAAAAGCAGCTGTAATACTTGCCTTATACCTCGCTCCAGCAGGTATATACATATATACAGGGGTGTATTTACCTTTTGTGCTGCCCTAGGCAAAGCAGCAACGCCGCCCCCCCCC
>NW_017306280.1:1004572-1011677 GCF_000935625.1 Nanorana parkeri | reverse complement strand
CCCCCCCCGGGACTGACCCGCCGATTCGTGGACAGCATCCGCCCCCCCCGGACTGCCCTGCCGATGACTAATGGACCCCCGGGGCTTACATACTTACCAATGATGCCACAACGACGACGCCCGCCGTCTGCACACCACCCCAAGCCGCTATCCGCGTCACGAGGGCATCACATCCAGGTCTGTAACCCTTCTGCAATTGGCCCGGTGCCGCCCTCCGCGAATCTGCTGCTCCAGGCAAACGCCTTGTTTGCCTTGCGGCAGATACGCCCCTGGGTATATATAGAAGACACTTCCCTTCGCCACTTTGCCAGTCGCATACTTTCTTGCATCATTATGTACTATACAGGACCAGCAGTCCTGCATTGTAAGCATCCTGGAGCACCAGGGAGAAGAGGAAAGCATGAGCTGCCGGGGAAGTGTTAAATAAATATTACATGGCAAGCAGTGGGTGTGGCCACAAACAGTGGGTGTGGTTTAAAGGTCATGGTTAAATAGACCAACTCGCTGTAAATTCGGAAATGGAAATTCTGATTCGGACACATTTGGATGCATTGGGATTCAGGGATTCGGATGTGTCCGAATTTCGGAACATTCGTACAAGTTTTGATTCGGAACGAAACAAATCGCACATGTCTACACGGAACCACAGAACATGAACTTTTGGTGAAGTTTGAGGGCAGCTTTAGAGTCGTGTAGCAGAAGAATTTTAATAGATTTCTGGAATTTCTATTATGCTTTTTTTTTCCCTTGTTGATGTTCTGTTTTTAGTTTCAAATGATAACTTGTTTTTATTCCCCGTCGCCCTGTAGCTGAAATCCTATTCTCTTTAAGCATACATTTTGTGCTTGACACTCAGGGCGATGTGTCAGGGCAACAAATCTTCAAACATTGTTAAACAACAGCGAGAGCCTGTACAAGTTGACTCATTATTTTTTAATTTGCTCCTAGATGTACCAAGTCTCGTTCTGCTCTTCACAATGTCTTCCAATTTCCTTGGAATGACTTGCAAATTAGTGTTTTTTTTTTTATTCCCTTATTTTGTCATTGTCTGTAAATGGTTTCCTCCAGCGAACCCTCCTGTGACTGCAAATTATGTAAAATATTCCTCCTGCTCATGGCGGAGTTAACAAGCAGGTCAAAACATATTTGGCAGCTGTTGTTTAGTAAATATTTATTAAGGCATCTCTGTAAGAGGGAACATTGTGGAAATCGCGGCGCGTGGTTTGTGATTAAAACTAGCTGCTGCTTTCATTCTAATGTTTGTGTGACCGCTCCAACCTTAAAGATACACTTCAATCACATTGAAAAATCAACCCTGAGAACCCTACAAGCAGCATTACACACTCGCTGAGAGGTCCATTCCTCCGCCCAGACATTGCTGTATTGCACCAGCCCATCTGGCTCCCGTTTGTCATATAACCTGTCGCTCCTGGAACACATCTGTTGGTGATGCTGGAACACCCTTCTTGCTTCATACAGACATCAATAAGATTGAATCCTGCTTTGCAAATTTGAATGTGATTGGTGGTGAAAGTAGCAGAAAACCCGGAACTTACATAGCTCAGACATCAGGAATTGCATTCTTGCTGCCCACCTACTAGCCCTGTGTGAAACTGTGTGTGTTGATTCTGCAGGGGATTACCTATCATTTAGATTAAAGCAGAACTCCGGGCAAATCAAATCTTAACCTTTGCAGCGGGGCTATACTCGCACTGCAAGGGTTAAGTACTTGTTTTGTCTAGGGAGCTAAAATAATACTCACCTGAACCGCAATCCCAGTTTGCTCTTACACTACTCCCTCCAGCCTGTCTCCTCCTCTCCTCCAGACATGGTATACTCAGCTGTACCACTCCCTCCAGCCTGTCTCCTCCTCTCCTCCAGACATGGTATACTCAGCTGCACCCCTCCCTCCCGCATGACTCTAGACATGGTATACTCAGCTGTACCACTCCCTCCAGCCTGTCTCCTCCTCTGCTCCAGACATGGTATACTCAGCTGTACCACTCCCTCCAGCCTGTCTCCTCCTCTGCTCCAGACATGGTATACTCAGCTGTACCACTCCCTCCAGCCTGTCTCCTCCTCTGCTCCAGACATGGTATACTCAGCTGAACCACTCTGAAGTCTGGAGCCTCGGTTAACGCATTCTGACAAAGGGGGCATCGCCCCAGAGATGCATTAACCGAGGCTGCCATGCAGTGAGAAGAATGTGTACTCCAGACTGCATGTCCTACACTGTGGCTGTTTTGATGTTCTCACGGTGCTGATGTAACCTCTGTCACTACAGGCGGTTTGTGAGTACTGTAGCGCTCATCCCCGAAGGAGCCGCTGGATATTGCAATAGGTTCTCCTACCTGTTGGTTCCAGCTGCCAGTCCCCTTTGATCAGCAACAGCACACCGACACTCACAGACAGAACGGCTCGAGTCTTAGGGTCTTTTTAGGGTATTTATTTGCAACATCAATAGGAGAGAGAGGGTTTGGGGTCTGTAGGATGCCATAGGAAATACTTCTGAGGACAGCTTTCTCCCCTAGCAACCGCTAAGGCTGAAATCACTGCGATCTGGTCCCAGAGACCAATAGTAGTAGTAGTACTGTGAACCGATACCTGGAATAGGGTGTGGGATCTCCCTTGTGGGTCCCAGACGGACGCTCTCATCAGCTCCTCTGCGGTACCCCTCAACAAGCGGACTCCTCCCCGACCCAGCTTCCATCAGGTATTTTCCTCTTTAGGATCTGGAACTTCTGTGCCCTCAGCATCTGCAACTGCCAAGGAGCACTCCAGTTAAATGAGAGTATCTTCTTAGAACAAGGCACCCAACACCTGCCACGTGTATGGGCCCAGTGAAGTATCAGTGTATCCTTAGGCCTCCAGGCCCCTACGCACCTGCCATGTGCTGAGGCCCAGGCTGCTTGCTCTGCATCACACACAGACCTCCTAGGGCGAGGCCCCTAGGGGAAGAGAGCTCTCCACAATGTCCCCAGACCTTTTATCACCTGCCCTCAACCATGCCTCTGAGTCATCCTACTCAGGGATTGGCTAGGGTCAGGTGCCTAGTCATAACCTGAGGGTGGATCCTCCCTCACTGTATGCCAAGGCTCCCTTTTCCTCAGCAACAGGAGGAGCAATCGATCCAGCAGACTCAGGGACACCTATAGAATGCAGAGCTCTGTATAATCAGTATCTAGACTGGTTACAGTCCAGGTATCTCTAAATTGAATAGCGACATTTTAAAGGGCGCTACAGTACATTTCTTGCTTTTAACATTTCATTATTAAAGTCTTCCACACATATTGCTCCTATGACAGGTTTCCTTTAACAGCAGGTCAGTAGGATTTACTCATGGCACAGTGTGATAGCAGCGGGTGAAGATTGATTTTTGTATTATCTATTTTTGTATTTACAGGGATGAAGGCAAATGCGTGGAGGGAATTTTGGAAATCTTTGACATGCTGCTAGCTACAACGTCAAGATTTCGAGAGCTGAAGCTGCAACACAGAGAGTACCTGTGCCTGAAGGTCATGATCCTGCTGAATTCCAGTGAGTATGAGTCCACCCAGGGCCGGAGTTACTCTCTCTGCTGCCCCAATCCCAGGTTCCTCAATGCCCCCTCTGTATGCAGACATCGCCGAGATCACTTGTACAAAACAAGCGGCGGCTGTACATTTAACCCTGCTTGCCGTCTTGAGATACAAATTCCACACCCCTGCTGCCCCTATACTCTGCTGCCTCGAGTCCACCCGGGGCTGGGGTTACTCTCTCTGCTGCCCCAATGCCAGGTTCCTCAATGCGCCCCCTGTATGCATCCTGCATACAAGTGATCTCTGCGACATTGCTGAGGTCACTTGTACAAAACGAGTGGCGGCTTCCCCTCTGTACATTTAGCCCTGCTTGCCTAATTGCTGAATGTAGAAAACAACTACCCGCCTGACGCCCGGAACTGCATGTCCCGAGCGTCAGGAGATAGGAATTCCACACCCCTGCTGCCCCTTTAGTCCCTGCTGTTCCAAGGCCGGGCCTCGGTTGGCCTTGTGGGAAATCCGGCCCTGAGTCCACCATACTGTCCCCCATACT
This sequence comes from Nanorana parkeri, assembly GCF_000935625.1. Classification (NCBI taxonomy): domain Eukaryota; kingdom Metazoa; phylum Chordata; class Amphibia; order Anura; family Dicroglossidae; genus Nanorana; species Nanorana parkeri. The sequence goes on along the minus strand of NW_017306280.1, from coordinate 1,007,606 downwards.
GTACACTGTGTTCTCCTAATTTAATTAAAGTGACTTTTGAATGCGACCATAAAGTGTCGACAACCTATGATGTCTGCAGGTGTCTGTGCCCATGGGTGGCCCTGTTGTTACCACCTGGCGCGGCAAAATTTGATTTTCAGAATTTAAGAAACCGGTTGGAAAATTGTCGACTGAACAGTGACTCCTTCCAATCAGAGGCAGTTACTGTAGAGGTTCAGACAGGTGGCTGTCTAAATACAATAGCCATCAGGTGGAGATTCCTATATCCACTCGGTTTAGTGTGGATGAGTGAATCAGCCGACAGGGCAAAACAAGAGAAATCTAGCAATGTATGGCTAGCTGAAACCTTTAACGTGATCCCTGTGTCCTTGTTGAGCCCCATGGATCGTAAGCCCAGCCTGTATATGGGGCCTTGGCTTCTGCCCATGTTGAGATTCACTCTATCACTTGCTGGTAAGTGCTGGAACGTGAGTGGGTAATAGAGGCTCTGGCATTTGACAACTAAATGACGGGGTAGAACCTAGTCATGGAAAACATTCTAGACCTGGGCAGGTATACTTTATGGCAGGGGTAGGCAAACTCCTACACACACAAATCCCATTATGCATCTACCTCCGTCAGGGTTTGGCAATGCCTAATGGTATCTGTAGTTGCACCCTAGCTGGAGGGTTGGAGTTTGCCTACTCCTGCTTTATGGTATTTAGTCCTTTATAAAAGCCAGTATATTTAAATTACCACCTAACGTGTGCTACCCCCCTTGGCATGTGTACATGGTCTCTCGGGCACCGTCCATTTTTTTTTTTTTACTTGTCAGGTTGCCAAACTGACCGCTAATTAGGTGTTATGGTATACAGCACTTTGCACATCTTCATTGCTCTTTCCATTGCCTTATTAAAATGTACGGAAACCCTAAATCTATTTTTCTGTTTGATTGGCATCATGCCTCACTGTATACAGTATTTCTTAACCAATTTCTTTTGCAAATCTGTGGCAGAGATCCTTACCTGCGGATAACAGCAGGATGACCATGCAGCTAACTGCAAGGCAGCAGCCTAGGGGCGGAATTATAAAGCAAAGGGTATAGCTAGGCAAAATCCATTTGCAGGGCATTAATGCCCCTAGATACTGCTGAAAAACAAATTAATTCCCTATGCTCCTTGGCTCCATCTAGTGGCTATACGCTGGGTGAACGCTTTCTAAATCAGCTTCCTAGTGCTGTCAGCCTGCAACAGGAAGTGCTATGACTGGCCGGATCCCCATGCAACAGATTCACAAAAATGGTAAGAAAACTGTATCCAGTGAGGCATGTTAAAATTCAATTTAGGGTGTACATACACTGAGGGTTTGTGTACACAGATAAATACAGCATGCTTTTAGGAGCATTTAGCTTGCATTTCAGATGTGCATGAGATGCTTCTTAGTATCTCTGTTGATGTGTGTAGGGAGGAAAACAGTTCTGATGCAAACAAAAACCCAAACAGAAGTCCTACAAAGGTCTACTAGTAAAACGATTACCTGCACTCCATCATGGTGCCCAGTGCCCAATATTATGATGCCTGTGTGTATTATTTCTAAAGCTGAACAGATTGCACTGCTTTATTAAGCTATCTGATTTTTACTTTGTTTTGTATCACCCATAGACATGTTCCCACTATCAACTTCTGAGGAGGAATCAGACAGCAGCAAGAAGCTGCACCACCTCTTAAACACTGTCACTGATGGACTGGTCTGGGTCATCGGCAAGAGTGGAATTCCCTTCCGGCAGCAGTCCACCCGCTTGGCCAACTTACTGATGCTGCTTTCTCATGTGCGACACGCCAGGTACACTCACATCGTTCATACAAACCCTCACTGTGAATACCCCCAGAAAGGGGTGATGGAACACGTAGGATTATTGCTCCTGTGGTTACTCGGGGAGAGGTAAGGTGCCCATACACTGCACGATTATCGTACGATAATCGTATGCGATCAGGTTTTCGTAAGATAATCGAGCAGTGTGAACGGAGACGTGCGACCGTTTCTACTGTACGGTCGCACGTCTTCTGTCGAACCAGCATGTTCGAAAACCAGCCGGGAATCGTACGATTCTCGGCTGGTTAGAACGGTGCTCGGAAGATAAATGCTGAACGGGCCGGTGTGCGCACGCGCACACTGCCCGTTCAGCATTGCGGTCATCGGAAGCCCGCCCCTCAGGGGGGCGGGCTTTGCGATGATCGAGAGTGCGATCTGCCTGTCCAAGATAGACAGATCGTACGTTTTTTTAATCCCTTTACAACCATTGCAAGACTAAAGTCTTGCGATGGTTGTAGAGTGTATGGCCACCTGTAGGCTAGATCGAACCTTTCCTTAAAGTACTTTCCCCAGTGAAGGCAAAGTAACAGGTCCACCTAGCAGCCAACCCCCTACTGTTTATACTTGCCTTCTGTTCGCTGCCCAATTTGCCCGCTGGAGCCAAGTCAAAAAAGCCCCATGTTAGCTGGAAGGCAGTCTGATGGGAGCTTACACAAGGATAAGGACCTTCATTCATTCATGCGACAGTGGATTGAATAGATGGTCAATAAAACAACAGGGAGCCGTCTATTTATTTCATGCGTTTAGTGCCAACAATTTACACAGTGCTTTACATACTATACATTCACATTAGTCTCCGCCCCTAAATTAGCTTACAGTCTAAGGTCCCTATCTGACACGCATACATACACATATGTACATACTTGGACAGATTTAGACAGGAGCCAATTAACCTACCAGCACGTCTTTGGAATGTGGGAGATAACCGGAGTACCAGGAGGAAATTCACACAAGCACAGGGAGAGCATGCAAACTCCATGCAGATATTGTCCTGACCAGGATTTGAACCGGGGACCCCCAGTGCTAAAAGGCAGAAGTGGAAACCACTAACTTGTTCTACAATCTAAGGTCCCTATCTCCCATGCATACACACACACACATATTAAAGTAGATTTAGGGCCGGTTCACGCCACAAACAGTGCGTTCCAGAGCGTTCAGCAACCCGACTGGCTCCCTGCATTCA
>NW_017306280.1:998761-1003925 GCF_000935625.1 Nanorana parkeri | reverse complement strand
AGTGAATACTTTATTAGGCGGAATTAAGGCTGTTCCATGTGCATGCTTGGTAATGCACATACGTAAGTGTAAACTGGCCCATTTAGTTTAACTTTCCCTTTCACACCAAAGCGTCATCGCATGGATGTGAACCAGGAAATAATAGGAAAATAATGGGATTTCTGCTTGCAATGCATATTCATGCATGAGTTGTGTGGCAGGAAATTGGAGAGGTGTGAATAGGCCCGACATTAATGCATGTTATACTGTATGTGCCCCTTGTGGAGATGTAATAGCTCAGCTTGAAAATAAAGTACTGGAAATTGTTATATGAATGAGGGAGAGTGATCCGTTTCCCAAAAATGCTGCATGTTACTCTCCTCAAGAAGCCTTAGATTTGGAGTCGTTGTGGCTCATGGACGACATGCCTTGTCAACATTTCATATTCAATGTCAATCCTTTAGGTTGAATTTTATATTGTAGGAAAGGCAATAATGGAGGTTGTACTGACTGTTAACTGATTGAGCAGTAAAGCAACCATCAACTGTGGTAAAAAGCATGTGAGTGATTTCCCTTTAAGCAATCATGCCTTTGGCATCTGTAGGTTGTCACTAGTGATGAGCTAGGGCTTGGTGTGAACCCAGTTCGCCCATAGCCACTTAAAACTCTGACTGCCACTTCCTCCTCCAGGTCCAATCAGTTGCAGAGAAGCGCACTCCCCGCTCCGGAGCTATCGTCACAAAGGGGCAGGGAATGCCCCCGCTGCAACTGCCGTTACTGATTGGGCTGGGAGTGGCAGTCACAGTTGTGAGCAGGTTTTGGTGAACTGGGTTTACACCAAGCCCAGGCTCATCACTAGTTGTGACTAGTTCATCCAAAATGGTCAGTGGCAACTATCCCCTCCTGGCCCAATCAGTTGCAGCCAGAGCATTGTTTCGTGTAGCAGCAAGGCGAAGAATGCCCCGCCCATAACAGATTGGGAGTGGTGGTGGGGGGGTCGTCATGGATAGTTTTGCATGGGCTTGGGCAAACTCTGGCGAACTGGGTTCTCACCAAGCCCACATACATCAATAGTTGTCACACTCGGTGGTGAAAATTTCCAACTTTTCAGAAATGTGTTGATCCTGTCAAACATAACATATATAAAAACTCCAAAAACAAATTATAGGACCACCACACATATAAAACACTAATAAACAGGTTCAATAGTGTTTAAAGGAGAACTATGGGGTTAAGGCTTTTCCCCATAGTTCTCCTTAGGGTAACGGGAGGACACAAACTAGCGTCCTCCCGTCCCCCTAGGCTCAGTATACCGCGAGCTATAGCTCGCGGTATACTGAGACGACGCAGTATACTAAAACGCCGCAGCTGAAGCGGTTCCCCACCGACAATTATGTCTGGATCCGCCCAGCTGCGTGACTGACAGCTGGCTCTGCCTACCTAGAGGCAGAACCAGCTGTACCCGCCCCCTCTCCCATCCGTTCCGCCAGTCAGCGCTGGCGGATCGGAGTGGGGAAGGGGGAATCCAGCCCCTCCCCTGTCACGCATAGAGCCTTGACAGGATGGAGAGGTGAGCGAACGCCGGTATGTGTTCGCTCACCTCCCACTCTACTGAGCCGACCTGTGACAGTCTCATTGTCACAGGTCGGCTAGAACTATAAAGTGAGGGAAAAGCACTCACCTCATAGTTCTCCTTTAACTCCTTGGTCAGGCCCAGCGCATACCAGGAATACATATTGAATTCCGTAGTGTTTTCTTATGGGGGTTAGGAAGGGGTTACTGATCAGACAGAGGAAGGGAGACATAATGAAACACCTGATAATGTCTGAGCTTCTCTCTGCCATCATATCACACTCACCTGTCACTGCTCAGTGCCAAGCTGACAGCTCCAAAACCCTACACAGGTAAGTAGACATAGATCTACATGACTTTTCTACCTTACCGTCATTACTTGTGTGTAGTTTAATTGTAATTTGTAGCCATGTATGCTAAGGTTCATGGGAATATAGACAGCTCAATAAGTCCAACAATATTTACAGCTGCCATAGTCCCATGATGGGAGCATTGCATATGTTTCAATTCCCAAAGAACAATTCATTTGCAATCACTATGATGCACGTTTTTTTGCATGTTGTGTCCTCTTAAAGTTAGCATTGGATAGAGAGCGATAGGTATAAAATGTCCCAGGTTTTTATTGTTGTCTGTGGCTTCATTGAGGAGATTTGGAGGTGTTGCAGGGATAAAAAGCTAGAGGACAAATGTGACTGGGACAAGGCGACACATCAAATAAATTTGATGGGCGTTCTAGTCTTTCCTCAAAACTGGAGCAGACAGAATCTGGAGCAGTTGTTTACAGCAACCAGTCGGCTTCTAACTTTCATATTCAAAGCTTAGCTGAAGAAAGAAACTGACTGGTTACCATGGGCAACTGCTCCAGATACTGTCTGTTCCAATTTTGATATATCCCCCCCAGTGTTTTTGTTGTTTTTGTCTGTCATGCTATTGGGGCGCTTCCCTAATTTTTTTTATCTTTGTGATACACGCACAAAAATGAGGGGGATCTGTGGGACAGAAAGACACAGACAACAGTAAGGCCCCGTTCACATTGAGCGGTTCGCAAATTGCGCAATTTGCATTTTGCGCGATATCGCGCAAATGCTTGCATTGAGCAAGCTTGAATCGTGGCTAAATCCGCTCCAAAAAGGGTCCTGCTGTAGCGACACACGACCCGCGCCAGCAGGCCCCTTTGCCCCATTGAGAAGCATTGGAGAGCGATATCGCGCGGTAAATTGCAGCGATATTGCGGGAATTACCGCGCGATAAATCGCTCAATGTGAACGGGGTCTCATACTCAGGTTTCAGTCCTTCCTCACTTTACCCAAAACAAGGACAATTGTCTGGGGCTGGGCAGTCCATTTTCTGACTGACCTTAAGGCCCCATTCACATGTAGCGACATACCTTTGCAGCGGCCGGGATAGCGCGACTTTCGGGGCGACGTTCCAGCGACGATCCAGCGACGGTAGCGCGACCTTCTCCGTCGGGCTCCATAGAAAAAAGCAAAATCCGCCGAAGGGTCCTGTAGAAGCGACTTGCGACCGCGACGCTCGACATGGAGCTAAGACAGCTCCATTGACTATCATTAGCCGGCGCCTTCTCGCGATATCGCGCGGCAAAAATGCGCGATATCGCGGCGGAAATCGCGCGATACCTTAGTCTTGCGATGGTTGTCCTAAGGCCTCATCGCCTCCCCACCTGGGAATGGGGCCGGTCGCATGAGTATCATGAATTCCTACTCATGTGTAAAGGTGGCCATACACTGTACAACCATCGCAAGACCTTAGTCTTGCGATGGTTGTAAAGTGATTAAAAAAACGTACGATCTGCCCATCTTGGACAGGCAGATCGTACTCCCTGAGGGGCGGGCTCCCAATGACCGCAATACTGAACGGGCAGTGTACGCGTGCGCACACCAGGCCCGTTCGGCATTTGTCTCCCGAGCACCGTTCAAACCAGCCGAAAATCGTACGATTTTCGGCTGGTTTTCTAGCGTGCTCCTTAGACAAAAGACGTGCGACCGTACAGTAGAAACGGTCGCACGTCTTCGTTCACACTGCTCGATTCTCGTACGATCGCAGGATTTCCCGTGATTCTCGTACGAGAATCGAGCAGTGTATGGGCACCTTTAGACTCATGTGATCTGTTGTGGACCGGAGACGCTGTATAATGCAATGATAACTGCCACCGCCTGCACCTATTGGAAGGCCAAACAGTCTGCGTCCGGGTGCTGTCGTCCACAAGTAAGCGCAGCCTGTGCCATTACTTGCAAACAACGTGGTACCAGCTGTCATTTTATTACACAGCACTTCCTGCCTGCAGCAGATCGCATGAGTGGAGGAATTTGTGGGACTCATATGATCGGCCCCGTTTGCAAGTGTGAACGAGGCCTATGAGGTAGAATCTGTTGGCCATGGGCAACATAGTTAACCTAAGTGGCTTTTGTGAATGGTACTGGTGTTTTATGGCCATCATGCAGTTCTCAGTGGTTTAAGCCAAACAAGCTAAATAAATGTGGCCCAGCTGTTTATAAATACCTCAGGCATTATTTATTAGAAGTATGACCCCCCCCCTTTCTCTGAGATTAAGGGCCCAAACATGCCTTGTATTAATGTAGCCTATTTATTTGAATGGGCAGCCAGTGCACAAGATTGTCAGTAGTGCGTTACCATGCGTTGTGGTGTGCTGCAATGAATGTGCGACTGATCTGCGTTCCCATAGTGCCTTGGGTTGCCAATTAAAATAAATGGTGCTGCAAGGAGTTAATGGCTCTGCTCTGCAAAATTGTGTTCCAGCCTTTAACGTTGTAAGTTGAAATGTTACTAACGTTAAGTTTTGAAGTACAATAATAATTTCTGGAGATAGGTCTACTGAAGACTGTACCTACCTAATACAGTCCCCTTTAGGGTCCATTCACACCAGCTGCTGCACAAAACGCGCAGTGGCAAAAACAGTGCCAATGTACGGTATCTTTATAAAACACTGACTGGGAAGCATGGCTAAAAAAAAAGTACATACCCAGCAAGTATATAAATATAATATTTTAACATTCTTGCTACAGATTAAAAAAACAAAACAGAACTTTAAAATTTCAGTATTGAAGAATGCGACACCTTAATCCATGGATGTGGACTACTACTGGCCAGATTGAGATCACGTCTGTGACTTCAATCTGCTTGGATGCTCCATGATATAATCACTGGTGCCTGTATACAGTATAAGGGCCAATTTACAGCAGCTGCTGTGTGGTACCCAACACAGTTCCGATGCACGGATCCCGGCACATCGCACTGTGTACTTTTTTTTTTTTTAGATCTTTGTTTCCCATTTGGGAGATTTCACTTCCTGTGCTGCAGACAATTTAGGAAGTGAGAGGCAATCTCTTCATATTGACAACAGGAATTGCAGGGGAAATCCTCCAATGGGGACCCTTGTTCTGGTGAGAACATTTTATGCATTTTGTCTTGTTTTAATGCTAGTTCACACCAGCCCCAGTGCGGTGCCATTCGCTTCAATGCATCGGCAGGCCCCCTCCTGCCCCAAAACAAAGTGAGCCGGCCAAAATGCGATCCAGTGCGTTCTGCATCAATCAGGCCGGAACGCACTGGGGCTGGTGTGAATTAGCCCTAA